>NW_008333889.1:1877591-1896272 GCF_000622305.1 Nannospalax galili
ACATACATACACATACACACACACACACACACACACACACCCATGTGCATGCCTGGTGTCCTGTACTGGAGTTACAAATGGTTTTAAGCTGCCATGTGGGTGCTGGGAACTAAACCTAGGTCCTCTCGAAGCCATATCTCCAGCTGTGGAACCAGTTTTCTTTAATGCTATTTTAGATAGTTTTATATATTATTCCTAAAATATTTTTATCGTAGAAGTATATGTTGGTACACCAAGCCATCTGGGAACTCACTGCATAGCCTAGTTTGTCCTCAAACTTGTGATCCTTCTGCCCCCCACCCCTGATCCCAGTGCTAGGATTACAGGTGTACATTGCCACCATGACAGCCTAAAACACTTCTCTCTCTCTAGATACTGGTAGTCAAACTCAGAGCTTTGTGCATGCTTAACAAGGGCTCTACCACTGAGTTACACCCCCAGCCTTAAGTTTACCATGAAAAGGATAAAGAATAGAATTTAATGTTTATATATTCAAATGGAAAATGATTATATTTAACCTCAGGCTGTATATAAAACTAATTCTGAATCTTTTGGAGACCACCAGGCTTCATTGTTGAAAGCTGGTGAAGTGACTGATGTTCTTCCTGGATCCTTGTGTTTATGTGGAGTAAGCTTTGCCTTAAAATTAAGCATGAAAGAGATGAAAACCTAGATACAGTGTATTGGTCTGTTGAATTGAATAAAAAAACTTTGAGAGCTCTGAATTTCTGAGTTTTACTTTATGTAAGACTGATTCCCTTCCTCTCGAATCTGAGCCAAGATTCTCCCACATTTGCACTGCTTCAATTCTTGTGTCACAGCTGTCTTCAGAGAATTTTGGTAAATGCAGATTTGTTATCTGGGATATGGCTTGAGACTCTACATTCCCTCCCCCCCCTCCCTCCCTCCCTCCCTTCCTTCCTCCCCTTCCTTCCTTCCTCCCCTTCCTTCCTTCCTCCCCTTCCTTCCTTCCTCCCCTTCCTTCCTTCCTCCCCTTCCTTCCTTCCTCCCCTTCCTTCCTTCCTCCCCTTCCTTCCTTCCTCCCCTTCCTTCCTTCCTCCCCTTCCCTCTCTTCCTCCCTTCTTTCCTCCCTTCCTCTCTCCCTCCCTCCCTCCCTTTGTTTTTTTTTTTAAAACAGGGTCTCATGTAGGCCTGGCTGACCTGACTTCACTATGTAGGCCAGGCTGTTCCTTAAACTCCCAAGATCTGCCTCTGCCTCCTGAATGTTGGGATTAAAGTCATGTGCCACCACTCCGAGCATGGGACTCTGCATTTCTAACTAGCTCCAGGTGATGCTGAGCTTCCCTTGTGTGGCGCTCATTGTGACTATGACTGTGGAACAGTAAACAGATCTTGTAGGTAGAATCTCTCACAGTGACAAAAAGTGCTTCTTTCTTTGTATTCTACTGGATTCTGCCTTCTGTGCTTTGTTTTTTTTTTTTTTTTTTTTTTTTTTTTTTCTGAGACAGAGTCTCCCTGTAGCCCCAGCTGGCTAGAACTCAGTGTGTAGACCAGGCTGGTCTTGATCTCACCGAGATCTTACCTGCCCTGGCTCCACACCTGGCTTGCTTTCCATACTTTGAAGCCACTTCAACCCACTGGTCTAACTTCTGCTGCTGGAGCTGTTTTCTGCATCAGTGATCGTATATATTCAGTTGTACCCATGATTCTTTGGAACTTAAAGATTTTCACCCTTTAGAGAAATGGAATCCTCCCTTTCATTCAGTTCTCTTCAGTACACTGACCATTTTCTTGCCAATCCTGTTTTCCCTCACTTAACATGAAGTATCCAGTTTAAAGTTACTATAAAAGTCTAATGAGACTTGATTTTACTTTTTGTGGTCTGTGTTCATCTCTGGCTGCTTATTGGCCAGTCTGGTAGCCTTTGAAAGTACAGTGGTGGGAAGGAAGCACACTGAAGGCACGGAGGGCTGGCTCACCGTCGTCCTGGAAGCCAAGTCTTAAGATAATTCTTGTAAGAAATGTCGATGGTAAAGAAAGAAAATTGTAAGAGCTTGCTACAGAAGCAAGTTGTATTTTTTTTATTATTATTAATAATCTGTTGACTTTGAGTGAAAATGTAGTGAATGACAAATCAGTGAAAATAGATTGAATAGACAAAAGAAGGGTCCATGAGAGAAGGGGACTGTGGGAAGTTATTTGGAGAAAGTCCCACTGTGTTCAGAGAGGAGTGAAAAGGAGAGTGGGGGGAGCCACAGTGTGGCACTCATTATCCACAGGTAGGTGGTAATCCCCTTCTGGTAACCTGCTGGTGTCTATCCCTGTCCCTTTTCCCCTGTCTCCTCCTAGGTTGGACCTTCATCTCTAGTCCAGACTGTTCTGTAAACATCTCAGTAGTGTCCCTGCCTCTTTCTTGTCCTGTCTCCACTGCCACCTGTCCACCTGTCTCCTTCCACCACTGCCAGCATTGAACTCTCATCAACCTTTATTGCTTGCAGATCCAAAGTCCCTGCTTAGGATAATGCTGGCAGCCCAGCCTGCCCTCTGCCTTGGTCTCCCCTCGGCCCCACCCTGTGTGCCATACTGCTGTGTTACAGCCTGTTCTGTCTTTCCTTCCCAGCCTTTGCTCCTTTGTCCACACCCTGCACAACTTGCTCATCTCATCTGAAAATTATTTTTAGTATATTAATATATTTATATGTGTTTGTATGTGTGCACACATGCCATGGCATATATATGGAGATCAAAGGACAACTTAGTATCCGTTCTCTCCTATGGAGGTCAGAGGTCAACTTGGTTTCAATTTTCTCTTTGTACCACATGGGTCCTGGGACTTTAACTCAGATTGTCAGGCTCAGTGACAAAGTGCTTTTTCTCACCCATCTTGCTGACCCTATTTGGGATTCATTATTACTTCCTAAACATCAGCACCTCCTATTGGGAAATGTATTTGAGCCTGCCTCTTCCCTTTTAGAATTTTTTGCTTTTCTGAACTGTGAGTTCTAATTGCTTGGCACCCATATCACTTGACACTGATTTTGTTCTGCCTTTATAGTAATTTATTTTTTTTTTCTTTTTAAAATCTGTCTGCTGCCACCAGAAAATGGATCTTGAAGGCCTAAAGCCTTAGCTTCATCCTGGGCCTTGCAGGCAGTATCCCAGTATCCTGAGTTAAAAATCAATGCAGATTGATTGAGGATTTAGAGCCTTATATGTGAAGTAAGAGTGTGTCCAAGTGGGATTCATGTAAAACACTATTTGTTGGAAAATTACTGGCAGTCAGATATGAGCCAGTGTTGAGCATTTTAACGAGAGCAGTTGTCTCCCAGTTTCCATTTTGATATGTTAAGAACCTGCAAGGTTTTACTGTGTGTATTTTAACCAAATGGTTAGGCCTCGGTGGGGGAGGTATTTGTTTTACTGTAATAACTGCAGTACATTTTGTTTATAAAATATTATCGGATTCCATGGGGACTGGACAGATGGCTCAGTGGTTAAGAACTGACTGTTCTTGCAGAAGACCTGGGTTTGAATCCCAGCACCCACATGACAGCTAACAACTGTCCATAACTCCAGTCCCAGGGGATCCGACAGCCTCTCTGTCCTCCGTGGGGGCATTGCATGACACAGGTACACTTACCCACATGCAGGCAATACACGCATACACATAAAATAAAAAGAAAAAGAAATAAAATTTTAAAAATTAATAGATTCCACTCTACATTGAACTGGTGAAAATTTTATTTGTGGGGTTTATTTTGATTCTCATTTCATAAAATGTTTTCTTTGCTCTTTATTTAGCATTCATAATTTAGCAAAGGGCAGAAAGTTGAACTCAGAATTAGGGTTGTTTCAGGAACCTTTATCCTGTTATCCATAAGATTAATTATAGTTCTTTCAGTGGTGAGTTTTCTGTTTTGTTTTGTTTTTTTAAATAACTTAATAGCTTAAACAGAACATTTTGGTTCAAGCTTTTTATATAGTATATAATATTATTTTAGAAAAAGAAAATAAACATTTCCATACAGGAAAAATGAGTAGTTGAATTTACAAGGTAGTTAGTGATTTCAAACAAACGAAAAACTAAAAAGCGAAAACAAACAAAAAAGCTCACTGTATTTTGGCATGGGGATGTAGCTCAGCAGTAGAATTTCAAATGCCTGCTCCATATACGTAAGACTCTGGATTTGATCCCCAGTACCCTTCCCCCAAAAAAGACCATTTTGAATGAACTGTAGAGTCACATAGAGACCCTGGGTATGCTTTGCTCCCTTTCACTCATTACTAATGTCTTAGGAACTATAAACTGTTACAGCCAGGACACGGACATGGACAGTTTGCTGTTGTGTTCCTGACTGCAATTTAATGCAGTGTTAGTTTTCAGCCTGGATACATAGTCAGTACAAAGCAGAACACAGTCCAAATGGTCTTCGCATTTACTGCTGTTGTATGTGTTCTGTGGGGTTGATTTAGCCTTTGCGGTTGAAGCCACTGGTAAGTAGAATATGCATAAAATACTTGAGATAGTATTAAAAACTCAGGTATGACATAGTTCTAATTTTCTTGTCTGACTTATTGAAAGACATTTATTGATTCAGCTAAATCAAACGGGTTTGTGCCTGTTCCTTGAAGTATTATATGTACGGAAAATAATTAAAGGTTCAAGCTGTCAGGTAGATAAAGGAATAAGACTTGCGGGTGAGGTGGGGCTTTGTGTTTCTAGTTTGTGTCTGTGCCTGATATTTGGCAATACCTGTTATGAAAAATAGTTCATGTGCTTGGCTCCTAGTTCTCACATCCTCAGAACTAAGACCTAGTAGAGATCTTTCTGTTTTGATGAGTATTGGTTAAAAATAACTTTATAAAAAGCCCTTCGTGAGAGTTTCTCCACCTTCACACATCTTATCTGGCTACCCTTAACACAAATTTCATGTAGGTATATTTACTCAAAAGACTGATAATTATCAAACAGATTTCCCTTAAACTGTATCCTATTGAATTTTTTAAGTAAGTAGTAGTTAGTTTTTGCATCTGAAATTTTACAAATAGTTTGGTCATTTTCTACACTCACCAGGCTGTCCTCTTTCTCTCAGTCACTCCAGGCTCCTGAGGTTCCTCTCCCTTTGCTCAGTACAGGATCATGGATGGCCTTTCTGATTCTGTCCTTCCTAGCAGTCCTCATCTATTTGCTAATTTTTCCTGTTTCTGTCTTTATCCCAGGTCTTGTTTATAGCTGGCCTCTATACTGTTCCACTTCAATCTTCTCCAAGTGTCTTAAATTATTAGTGTAGCAGCATCCACCACTGGTGCCCACTTCATCTCCTCACATGATTATAAAGGACTTGCGTTCAGAGGTGTTTTTGTTCACTGGCTCATGTGAGTGAATATGGGTGTACTTCTAAAGCCAGGCCCCTGACCAATCAGTGTTGCTGACTCCTCCATCATCCCTGCAGTTGGTCCATTCCAAAGTCCTGCCTGTGTTTCTTACTGTCTCTGAATCTGTCTACTTTTTAAAAGCCGACCTAAAACTGGCTTTTTCATTGTCATCTTTTTAACTTAGATTGCGTAGTCATGATGTTCATGGACTCAGCCTTGAACCCTCTCTTGTCAAGAAGCTTGTCCTAAAAGCACCCTAACTTGGCCCTCTGCTCTTGGCAGGACCGCTGCTTTTTGTACACACATTCGCCTTTCAAAGGTGGTACAGTGAGTTTGGGTACCATGCAATAGATGACTTCAAAAGCCAGCTCTGGGTAGATGGCTTAATAGGTAAAGACACTTCCCACCTACATACACACAAATAACTAAGTTTAATTTAAAAATTAAAAATACAAAAGCAAAGCTAACTCTGTTAATTACTAAGTATGATGTAGAGCAACGTACCAGTAATTTTCAGTTCTTAGTTTTTTATATCTGAAACATGAGGACTGAGCCAGTAACCCATACAGAATTTCTTGGCAGAGTATGAGCACATGTCAATGAACTGTGTTCCTAGCCCTGTTCAGATCCCACTGTCTCCCTTCGTCTCAGTAGCATGGGTCAGATAATGTACTGTGTATGTAAGTCTGCCATGTGTGCTCCTTGCCCATGGATGCCAGAAGGCATCAGATCCTCTAGAACTAGAGCTAGAGATGATTGTTAGCTGCCATGTGGGTGTTGGGAACTGAACCCAGGTTATCTAAAAGAGCAGTAACAGCTGAGCCATTTCTCTAACCCCTAGAATTCCGGATTTTAATTATGTTCCTTTCTAAGAATTTTAGCACCTGAATTTGCTGATACACTTTTTTCTTTTCCTTTAATTTTTTAAAATTACACTTATTTGTGTGTGTGTGTGTGTGTGTGTGTGTGTGTGTGTGTATGTGTGTGTGTGTGTGTAGGTAGGTACACATGTGTTCATGGAGGTCAGAATACACCTGTGCAAGTCAGTTCTCACTTCCCACCCTCTTTGCCCTGGGGACCCCCAAGCTTGGCAGTAAGTGCCCTTACCCAATGAGCCATATCACCCCAGCCTTTTTGAAGACAAAGTGAAGTTGGGAATTTCCTCATATTGCTCACCATACTTTGGGGTTTAAAAAAGTGAGATCATTGGATAAAATCTTTGTAATTAAATAAGAAAATTGAAAAAAAATGAACCCAGTAATCCTAGCATCTGATTCACAACCCCCCCCCTTTTCTGTTTACTTTTTCATTTCTGTGTTTTAAGACTCTTGTCTTTCCATGTGAGTCATTTTGTATTTAGGTTTTGGTGTGAATAAAGGTTGTTTTCTGCTGTGTTGCATGCATTGAACTTTACCCACATTATTGCAGTGCTTTTGTGCCTGATGATGCATATTATTCTACTGAGTGTTCTGTTGAGTAATGAAGCTTCACCACTTGGTCATTTTCCTTTTTTTAAGCCCCTAGATACTGTCTTTCATGTTTGATTTTCTGTTCCATGCTTTGAATACTGGGTCTACAGGAAATTCACAGTTATCAAAAATAGTGCAGATGTAAGAACAAATGGACTATTTATGATCACACATCTGGCCATCGTCTATCACACTGCATACTTATTAGCCAGATCAGGAACCAGCTATCCACAATACTTTGACAATCTGAGTTATTTCCTGGCCTGGGATAAAACATTGGTGCCTTTAGAAAGCACTGAGTATAATTTTGATGGATGGTCAAGTTGAGATCCACTGCAGGTGTTAAGATTTGACCTTCTGCCATCCTTGATCTGATAAAATATGAAACTCTCAGTAACAAAATTAACTTTATTATGCCCAATACATTTTTACTGTGGAGAAATTAAAGTTTACTCAGCACTCACCCTCGCCTGCCTTCCCGTACCTCCAAATCCTCTCTTAACCACCAAGGTAGATCGTGCGTATTCTCCAGCGCTGTTCTGCATGTGCACCTGGCCCCATATGGCTGCAGGGACAGCTTTTTAAACACCTTGTCATCTACCAGTTCATATTTATAGTCATTTGTTCTTAGAGTAACTTTCTGATTGGGATTTAAGTTTCTAAAGTGCAAAATAAAATGTCTGTCAGAATTTAAACACTACCACCCATAATTTCACTACATAATTCCTTATAATGAATTACAAGATACAAAGTTATTTCTGTTTCTCTGAAATATACTGGTATTTATTGTATACTAAGTATTCATTCAAACACATATTTTTATAGGCCTATTCGAAGCTTTAAATACGTTAAGAAGTAGATATTTGCCAATAGGCTTACTATTTCTAACAAAAACTTTTTTTTCCTTAGCAAGATCAGCATTGGACTCAGCTTCACGCTGTAAGTATTGTATTTTCGTTTTATAAGTGGTTTGTAGGCAGATGGGAGCTTATATTTCAAGCAATGTTGGTAGTTTCTGTGAACTAAAGCTGACTTTGAAGTTAAGTTTTGTTTTTGTTTTTTTAAAATATTTGCTTTATTATTTTTATTTTATGTGTTTGAGTGTATTGCCTGCATGTATGTGAGTGCACCCATGTCATGCAGTGCCGCAGAGGTCAGAAGAGGACTTCAGATTCCCCAGGAACTGGAGTTAAGGACGGTTTGTAGCTACCATGTGGGTGCTGGGAATCGAACCCAGGTCCTCTGCAAAAGTAGTCAGTGCTCTTAACTGCTGAGCCATCTCTCCAGCCCCCTGAAGTTGAGTTTTAAGTTAAACAGATGTTATTTAGACAGCCCAGAATTATTGGTACTCCATGATTAATGGGTGTTTTTTTGCATTCATGGGTTTTAGCTCTGGTAGTGTAAATGCAGAATTCACAGTTGAAACTTGTAACCAGACAGATAGGAGGACTTCTGACTTTTAGTGAGCCTGGATTTCCTGCAGTTTTGGAGTAGAAATGCAAAGGAACCCTTCAAAAGTCTCAGTCATCCTGAAGTTTAAAGATAATAATGTCAAGAATAACTAGAGAAGATCTGTCTGTGCTCATCAAGATCATATGATATGGTCACTATTACCTCATTCCCTCCCTCTCTTCCTCCCTTTTTTCCTCCTTTCCTTCTTTGAAACCCTTGGGGAAAAATGTCAGCATATTTAATTTTTTTTCAAATTGTATTTTGGTGTTTTATATAATGTCCTTTGTGGTTTGAGACACAAAACAAACTGATTATAGAGTCTTGCTAACCATTATTTTAAAAAAAAAAAATCTATTTCTGCTCTTCCAAAGCTACAAAGCCTCCCAGATACAAGTGCGGGATCTCAAAAGCGTGTCCTGAGAAGCATTTTGCTTTTAAAATGGCAAGTGGAGCAGCCAATGTGGTGGGACCCAAAATCTGCCTGGAAGACAACGTGTGAGTATTGGACCACCTGGACAGCTAGTAAACCCAAGGGCTGTGGAGCTTCTGAAAAGGTTTTTACTAAAGTACTGCGATGTCAGTTATCATTGTGTGATTTTCCCCAGTGCACTGAAAGTGACCGGGAGCACTGCATTTGTCTTGCTGTGTGTAGAGATGAAGGTTTCCTCAGAGTAAATTCTGAGATGTGCTCATCCCATGTTGCAACCACCACATGTGTGTGACTATTTCAGTCTCATTCTGAAGTATGGTGTGTGTGTGTGTGTGTGTGTGTGTGTGTGTGTGTGTGTGTGTATGAATCCATTTAAGACCATTAAAATAAAAAATTAATTATTTAGTCATAGTTGGCATATTTCAGATGCTCAGTGCCACATGTAGCTCAGACCACAAATCCCAGATAGAGAGCAGGTGTATCAGGGCAAAGTCCAGTTGACACCATTCCCCAGAGCAGTGAACACTTGGCCTTCCAAGCAGTGCCTTTCATTTTACTACTTGGATGCTGCTTGCTGAAGTGTCAGTGACTGGAGATGCCAGGTGCCTTGTTGTATACACTGCTTGTGGCTAGTCTGGGTCGCTGCTGGGTTGCAGTGCTTTACACAGGATGCTTTGTAGTTTTTTATTATTTTGCTTCAGTGAGTTGTCACAGGAAATTGCAAACTCCATTTTTAGTTGTTTGTCATCTGATTGCCTAGAAAATTAGGGACATGCCCTCTTTTAAAATTCATGTAAAATAGTAGATATGGCATTTGTTTATGTGGAATAAGGGGTAAGGTGATTTATAGCTATGTGGAAACCAGGCAATTTCTCCTAGCAATCCATGTCTCTGAACTTCCAATAGAATCCTTGAACTTTTTATCCCAGTTTCTTTTTCAGTAAACTAACTATGAGAAGGTCTTGCCTCAGAGGGCAACACTTTTGCAAAATTGATGGTCTTTAAGGTCTACTTACTTCCTTTCTTTTCCCTCATGCTGATGAGGAGCCACTGTTAATCTGTTACCTTCTGATTTCTCATTATCCCAGTCCTGTTCAGTGACATGAAACAAACCACAGGGGTTTTAGAAATTGGTAGTTTTAGAAACATTCCCCTTTGTTTCAAAAAACAGAGCCCAAACTTGAGTCTAAATAATAGGACAAAGTGCCTTTGGAATACCCCCGACACAGATAATCTTCAGATGTCTACTCTGTATCCTTGAAGCATGCAGTTTAATGCACAAAAGAGAGCAAACCTTTTTAAAAAGCTGGTTTTCTAGCCACAGTTATATAGGTCAGAATGTAAATGTCTGTTGGCACTAGGGCTTAATGTAACTGTACTGGGCTTGGAGCCAGATACTTTGGTTCTGGCATGGTGGGCATGTCATGTAGGAGTTGTACTGAATTTTGGTTTCTTTGACCATAAAATTGAGGCTGGCCACCGATGAGTGGCATTTCAAGAATCATTCTGCCATTCCCACAAGAGATGAAATAATTGCTGAGATTTTATAGCTAGGCCTCAGGTCTTGAAGCTGGACTGCGTAATTGGCCAGAGATCTCCAATGGAGACATTGTGGGGACAAATTCCTAGTCCAGTGGTTTTTTTCTAGTATATGTTTTCAAACAGTGCTTAAAGAGCCTGGTTGCCTAAGCATCAGTCATTCATCTGTTCAAGTGTCTCCTGAGTGTGGTTCCCTGTCATGGAATGTATTGTCTAGTAGGAGTGACAGATAATTAGAAAGTAAATGCAAGAAAGTGACACATTAAGTATGACACCAGCTGTACAGGCAGCAGGTGTGTGTGGTGCTTACTGATTCGAGGGAGTAACAGGAGGAGTTTGACTGTAGATTGTGAACCAGGGGCAAGGGCCCAGACTTTAGACTGAGTGTGGAGAAGGACTTCTAAGATAGTGTGGCCTGAGAACCAAGAGATTAGGAGGGAGACAACCAGGTGCCGAACAGAAAGAACAGCTTAGACGGAAGGAGGCACGTGCCCATAGGAAAACTCCAGAAGGAGTGAGTAGGTGGGCCACACAGGAACTTCACGCAATGTAAAGAACAGACTGAGACTTTTTTCCTAAGTGAATTGAGAAGTTGGTAAGGTTTTCAGACTCTGGCATATTAGGATTTTATTTATAGTGAAAAAACTTTCTTGGCTCCTATCTAAAATGACTCTGAGGTGCAGTAAAGAGCAGTGGGAAGGCCGTTGGCAGTTGCTGCTAGCCCTTTGCTACTGCTTCTCTTCTCAAAGTCCTGCCTGTGTTCCCTATAAAATGTGTAAGTAAATAATAGAAATGCGCGTGTTCTTGGACCTGCTCTCAAGTACACACAGCTCTCTTTGGAGACTCCGGCTCCATTTCTGGGCGGGGTTGATTTTGCTCCCTGCAGCAGCTTTGTCCTATGTCTCAGCTATGGGGGTGCCACTTGCAGAGTCACAGCTGCTGCCGAACATTTTCAGTGCTCAGGTCAGCCCCATCCACGAGAGTGGTTCTGTCATAATGTCATCCCTAGGCCCGGTCTTCTGACAGTCAAAAGGTGGTCATTAAACCTAGGATGGTACCTAAGAAGTTGAGGCTGTATCAGGATAGGGGATGGAGATGAAGGTGCATTTCAGATGTGTCATTAGGTAGGGATAGAGTCCTGGTATGAACCACAGGTGTCACACAGAATAGGAGTTACAGCTTTGTTTCTCCATTGTATTAGAGAAGCTGACCATCTTTTCTTCTGGTCAAGGTAAAGTTTTTATCTGAGGTTTGTATGAGGTTGATATTAGTGACTTTCAAATAGGCAGGTTTTTTTTTTTTTTTTTTAAAAAAGGAACCACACAGTGCTTTTTGCCATGGAGTTGAACAAGTAAAATCCAGGAGGTATTTACAGAGGTAGATATTTACATAATCATTTAAAATGTGGCCATTTACAAATGTACAAATAATTCTAGGCTCATGAGAAGCAAATAAAATAAGAACAAAACCAAACAAAAATCCAGCTGAATGGATTTGACTCACAAGGCCTACTTGAATCCTTTTAAAGTAGCAAGAACATAAGGTAGATATGTGCAACAAAACTGTTTGAAAGGTGTGTAATAGTTACACCATTTCCTGTAGGTTTTCACCTGGAAATGGAGGGCAGCTATGGTACCATCACAGTCATAATGAATAGAGGAAATATTTTCATTGCTGTTAGGAGGATAGGACTGATGAGTCTTTATGTTTTATGTCTTTGGTGGTTTTTCTGTTTGAATTTGTTTGGCACTTGATAAGGTGCTGCCCTCTTGTGGGAAAGATGTGCCATTGTGCATGGTTGCTATATTTCTTTGCTTAAGAATGGATTTAAATTCATTAGCCCCTGATAGCATATTCTGAGATTATCTCTCTCTATAGTTCACTTACAGATACGAGTTCTGTGGAAATCACTTAGCATAGTCTGTGAGAATCAGTTGGCTGTGTCAGATTTACAATGAAGCGCTGTGGATTTTTATTTGCAAAATTGTATGCTACATGTTCTTCCTATCAATACAATTTGCAGTATAATGATACATGTATGTAGATGTACTGATGGGTACATCTGTGTACTCACATATCTGCAAGAAGCCTTCTCTTCTAATCTTTTTTTTTCTTTTGGTCTTTTTGGTCTTTTTGAGACAGGGTCTCCTTGTAGCCCCAGCTGGCCTGGAACTCACTATGTACACCAGGCTGGCCTTGAACTCACAGAGATCTGCCTGCCTCTGCCTCCCAAGTGCTGGGACTACAGGTGTGCACTACCATGCCTGGCTCCTCTTCCAATCTTTTTTAAAAAATAATTTATTTGTTATTCTTATTTTATGTGTATGAGTGTATTGCCTGCATGTATGTGAGTGCATCTGTGTCGTGCAATACTGCGGAGGTCAGAAGAGGGCTTTGGATTCCCCTGGAACTGGAGTTAAAAACGGTTCGTAGCTGACATGTGGGTGCTGGGAATAGAACCAGGGACCTCTGCAAGAGCAGTCAGTGCTCTTAACTGCTGAACCATCTCTCTAGCCCCTCCTTTTCCAATCTTAAACCCTTTATTCAACACTGAGCAGCACATTGCTGGGATATTGTTAATACCTCAAATTCTTTAAAATTTCCTATATGTTTTGGTTTAATAGTTCAAATTAAATAAAGTAAGCAGACATCAAACGAAAGTGTGACTGGTGCTTCCTTCCCATAATATCATTTTTGCATGGCACTCTGAGTTGCAGGATGGTAGTCATTTCAGGAAGCCCATGTAAGTGGCTGTGGCGAGAGAATTGAGGAACACAGCATCCCTTCTGTGCGTGGCGGTTTACATTGTGATCACTAGGAGAATGCTTACAGCACAATGACATGGGCATGACTGATTTCATCGCTCCTCTGAATTTCAGATTTTAGAGGGCTTATACAGCATGTCACTCCACTCCATTTACAGGGATACTGCAGAAGGCAGAAGTGAGATGACCTGTTGAGATTGTGAACCATGATGCCCAGGTGCTTGCGGGATTGCCTCAGATGGCATTGCATAGTAAGATGCAGAACAGTACCAGTCTGGAATTGCAGCCATAACAACTTCCTAATACATATTTTTATTTTTGAAGTCTTATTTAAGGACATTGCTTTAAAGTTGATTGAACATGTGGCTGCATTTGACTCAGTAGATGTCGTTTAATTTGCTGAATATTTGATGTGTGCATAGTACTCCTTTTTTGCAGCATTTAGTTTCTGTGACTTGTTTCTATTCAATATCTAATTCTAATAAATTTGTCTTGATTTTGTTCACTTTAGTTTGATGAGTGGTGTTAAGAACAATGTTGGAAGAGGCATCAATGTTGCCTTGGTAAATGGTAAGAATAATTATTATACTTTATGGTATAGTCAATGGGTATATTTATGCCCAAATCTCAAGTTTATCTTTGTGTTAAGAGATCAGATTAGAAAGCACTGCTCCTGACACTGACCTCCTCCTAACAAGTGCCCCCTCCCATCTAAACCATCACTGATGGAGATGTGCTGTCTACATGTCTGTAGCACACTTTCTTGAGAACTTCTCAGCTTTATGCATTGTGTGAAGAACTTGTGAAATTGTGTGTAAGCAACCAATCTGATACTAAGTTGATGCAATATTGCTCCACATTTTAGAATTCTTACATAATATGAAGGTAGGTAGACAGGAATAAGAGCATACATAATGACAGGATTATGGACTGTTGGAAAATTAGAAGAGGAACAAAGTCAACATGTGTTGTAATTTTTAGTATGGTCCATATTCTTCTTAGAGGTGCATTAGTACCTAAGTTCACTGAATCCTGAGCAGAATGAGCATTACAAAATTAAATGCAGAACTCTAGCCCACGAGGAGAAGGCTTTGTGCTGCTGGTCTCTGTTGAGATACAGAAATTTCCTGCAAAGCTGCCTGGAGTGATTTGAAACTGCCAGCTGTTTTACGAAACTCACCGCGTTTAAAGCATGCTTCGCTGTTTTCACAGGCGGTAAATTTATGAATTTGTACTGTTGTTCATTTCACCAGGTAGAATGTTTAATATCTCTTCATCTATTTAATTGACCTTCACGGCAAAATAAGTATATATATTATTTTTAAATGGCTTTAGCGTAGAATGTTTTTTATGTTCTGATTTAGGTAGATATTTCTTTGCTGTAAAATTTATATCCTGGGGGTAATTCTTTAATAAGGTACTATGACGTGGAAGTAAAGTATATCTTTGACTAGAAGCTGCCTGAAGCCAGTAATGAACTTGTGTGTGTATGGCTCAGCTTTTACCTTCTCACGCTAGGCTAGTTCCTTTTCTGCTAATGAGCTAATGTCAGGCAGTGGGTAAGATGCTTTGTCCCTGGCAGATATTTCAGTTGTGTAATTTTCTTTGTATTCATTTTCTTTCAGGAAAAACAGGAGAAGTATTAGACACTAAATATTTTGACATGTGGGGAGGAGGTATGTGTGAGTTAACTTATATCTCTGCTCTGCTGCTGACACTGACTTAGTCCAGTCGGGAGAGAATGGTGACGTGATCTGCGTTTCGACTTTGTCTTCTCTTATTTCATGCTGCGTTCAATTATGTGGAAGTGATTGCTCATGTTGCAGTTTGGTTATGTGAAGAAAGTTGTGTGTGGTTGAGATTTGAGGAGCATCTGTGTCCTGATTCAAATCTCTGGGCTTCTCTAGATTTATTCCTGGACCTGAAGAGCAGTATCGCAACTTATTTTTGACTGACTGAATTGATTTGTGTACTTTCAGTTTTTCAGTCTCAAAAATTAATAAAAAATGGGAGCTGTTAGCCTTCAGTATGTAACCTAAACTGTGTGGTTTTAGAAAAGCAGTAATCCTATTAATTCATCATATTTCTACTTGGGTACTCTGCTATGTATTGAACAGTTGAAAGGAAGTCACAGCATACAGTGGCAAGCACTGACACCCCAAAAAATGATACCCCAAAGAAAAGATTTCTTCTTCATGTTTGAAGGAAGGAAGAGGTCACCCTAGCTCCTCTTTTGGCTTGATCCATTTATATATGCCTTACAGGCTAGCAGTTCTTAGGCTTCCAGAAATTTACGTTCAGAATCTTCAGACAAGCTAATATTTCTTCGGCTTTTAATAAGATGCTGTGTATTATTTAAGATTTGGAGAATGTTTCATAGCTGTCAGAGATATATTAAATTACACTATTACCATTAGCTTCAGATTCTAAAGGCATAGTTGCTCTTAGTATAATATATAGCATAGAACCTCTTCCATGAGGCTGTTGAAATCAGGCATAAACCCAGAGCTCTGGTATTGCCCTCATTGCCTATCACAGGGGCAGAATTCCTACTGAAGACACTCTACGTTAAGAAATAATTGCAGTTTACTGCCATCTTCATATTTAAATGGGAGTGACTTCTTAGCTTTTGTATTTATATTTTTCTGAATTGAAAATGTCATTATTGCTGGGTGTGGTGGCCCACACCTTTCATTCCAGCACTTGGGATGCAGAGGCAGGTGGATCTCTATGAGATTGATACCAGCCAGCCTGGTCTACATAGCAAGTTCCAGGCCAGCTGTGGCTACAAGGAGATCCTGTCTCAAAAGACCAAAAAAAAAAAAAAAAAAAAAAAAAAAAATGCTATTATTACAAAGCATAATCTTATTAGAGAAAATCTTTGAAATCTGCTGTGCAAAAAAATGTGGGTAGTTTTGAAGTAATGTAGTTTTGTAATTTTAGAACAAAGATCACATTACAAAGAGGTCACGATGGAAGATGATTTGACTTAATAGTCCCTGACTTGACTATCTGGCACCACCAGTCTGCACTCATCACTAAGCTGATTTGTTTTGACTTTTTGTGGACCTGATGCATAAGAGAGCCAATGTTGGTCATAATTAGATCGGCTTTTAGTGATGATCTGTATATTTCCCCCAATTTTTGCAAATTGATAGATCTTGAAAAAGCTTTTAAATCTCTATCTATTTATAGATTAAGAAAAATTACAGATCTTTTTGTGATTAGATAAAAAGAATGTATTTTTGTTCTAGAAAAATACCTATATAGGCATTCAAGGAGTCCATGAGCTACCCTTCTATAATCCCTCAAATCTTATCCATGAACCTCAGAATCTGGATGGAAGATCCCGTTCCTCACTCCTGAGAGGTCTCTTAGGTTCTTACTGTACATTCAATGCTTTGGGATGGATTTGCTATGAATTTTCATTAGCCCCAGTGATATTGGTATAAGAGATGCAAGATAGATTAGAACCAGGAAATAAGGTGTTGGACGGACTGAATTAAGGAACAAATTGGATAGTTTTGAGCTCTTCCTAAGATATGTTTTCTACCTTGTGCATTACTTTTCATTAGAAATTGTTTAATGAAACTTCATATAATGTTACTGTAGAGATGATTGTGATGAACTCTTACTTAAAAAGGAAATTCTCAACTCTCTTTTTCTTCAGAAGTGGCACCATTTGTTGAGTTTCTGAAGAGCATACAAGATGGGACAATAGTGTTAATGGCAACATACGACGATGGAGCAACCAAGTATGTAACCTGATAGAGTGTACCTCTTTGGAGCTGTAATGTCTAGTTCAAAATGTGGCACATTTTCAGTGAAAAAAAATATCTGATAAGTGGTTTAAGGTAATTATAGACAAAACCTATCTGGTGTGGCCAGCCTGGGCTACATAGAAAGTTCTAGTCCAGCTGGGGCTACAGGGATACCTTGTCTCAAAAAGACTGAATAAAGCTATCAGCTTTAAAAAAAGTGTTTCCCTGGGGCTGGAGAGATAGCTCAGTGGTTAAGAGCATTGGGTGCTCTTGAAGAGGACCAGGGTTCTATTCCCAGCACTCACATGGACTAACATCTATCTATAACTCCAGTTCCAGGGCAACCAACCCCCTCTTCTGACCTCCATGGGCATTTCACTTACATAATGCAGGCAATACCCTCATACACATAAAATAAAAATAATAGATTAAAAATGTGTAAAATTATTTCCTTGTGTTTCTGTGTAAATATCATTCATATGTTACTGTGAAATTTGACTTACATTGTACATATGTATTTTATACTTTCTTTTATGTTATAATAGCCTTAAACTATTTTCTCTGGATTAACATTTTTTTTCTTCTTTTTAATTTTTGTGATTAACATTCTTCAGTAGCATTTTTTTTTTGGCTCACAACAGTTCATCCTATGGGTTCACATTTATTAAATGTTCCTTTGTTAGGGCTGGGTATGGTGGCACATGCCTTTAATCCCAGCATTCTGGATGCAGAGGCAGGCGGATCTCTGGGAGATCAAGGCCGGCCTGGTCTGCATAGTGAGTTCCAAGCCAGCTTGGACTACAGGGAGATCTGTCTAAAAAAAATTTCTAGACACGTTTTCCTGTAACTTTCAAATTTTGTCTTATGAATAACATTGTGATAAACATTCATTTATCTGATTTTTTTTCTTTTTGCACCTTTGATTATGTCCTTAAGATAAATCACAAAAAGTAGAGTTATTGATCAAAGATACAGATGTGATGCATTTCCACGAAGTTTAATAGATGATAGTTTTATAAATTTTTTTCTTTAAATTGTGTTGTAAAAGTTGAAAAGCGTAAAGAGTGAAACAAGTTAGTTCATCTCCCTATGCAGGGGAAACCATCAATGATATTTTAGTTTCCATTTCAGATGACTTTGTACATTGTTTTTCTTCATTTAAAATACTTTAAATAACAGCACTCATAGCACACCTTTCCATTTACCTGGTGTGCTAGTTCCCCATGTTAAATAGTCCGTATAATATAGTTGTTCATGACTACATAGTTTTTAAAACTTATGCTGTGATTTTATGTTCTGTTTAAGTAGGATGCCTGTTGTTGGACTGAAGGCCATTTCCAATTTTTTAATAACCACCAAAATGCATTATCTTAAAATCTTTTAGTAATACCTATTTTCTCAAGATAAATTTTTGAAGTGAGATTGATTTAAAGTATGTGCGCATTCATAGAATTTCCAGTTCTAGTTTGTTTTTTGTTTTTATTAATGGCTTAGCCCAGTTTGGTGACATGGCACATGCCTTTAATCCCAGAACAGAAGGCAGAGGCTGGTGAAAATCTGAGTTCAAGGCATGGCTGGTCTACAGCAAGTTTCAGGCCAGCCAGAGCTACATAGAGGTCCTCTTCCCAAAAAAAAAAAAAATAAATAAATAAATAAAATAAAGAAATGAAAAGGTTTTATTTCATTATTAGGGAGATTAGATTTTGCTTTTTCTACTAGGTTTTTAAATTTGTATTTCTTTTATAAATTGTCTTTTGGTCATTCACGTTGACTCATTGGTGAGATCCCTTTATATGTTAAAATACTAACTTTCATATTAAATGTATGGTTTTTTGTTTACTTCTAATTTTGCTAACTTATGGTGCTTTTTGACGTTTAGAAAGAGTAGCTTTTACGTGGATGATTTTTTTTTTTTTTTTAGTTTCTTC
>NW_008333889.1:1897170-1922017 GCF_000622305.1 Nannospalax galili
TTTCGTGGAGTTTTTTTTTTTAGTTTCTTCAGCTTTTAAACTTCAGAAGTATTTTTCCATCTCCAATTTAGATAATTAGTAGATTTTCTCTTACCATGATTCACTCTTCCTGTATTAAAAAAAAATCTGTAATTTCCCAGAATTTTACTGTGTTATGTGAGGTTCCTAAGTTGACTTGGATTTGTTTTTCTCTTCTGTTAAACTCTATTTCTGTTCCTAAATATACTATTTTAGTTTTTCTATGACTAAGCCCCCTTTAATGTTATTCCTATTTTTCAAAAAGCATTTCATGAGCGACACCAAACTGATTATTTCATTGACATAGTGCGGTTTCACTGGTTCAACTAAAGATAATGTTAAATTCTTTTTTAAAAAAATATTTATTATTTTTGTTTTATGTGTATGAGTGTTATGCCTGCCTGTAGGTAAATGCACCCGTGTCTTACAGTGCCCACGGAGGACAAAAGAGGCTGTCATATTCCCTGAAACTGGAGTTATAGACAGTTGCTAGCTGCTATGTGGGTGCTGGGATTCCAACCCAGGTCTTCTGCAAGAACAATCAGTGTTCTTAACCGCTGAGCCATCTCTCCAGCTCCAGATAATGTTAAATTCTAATGACTTGAAAGTTAATATAAAACTGGCAAATTCAGCCATTTCCATATGGCTGAATAGTACACAATAAGCTAACTAGGCTTTCTTAATCAAAGCACAAGTAACTTTCTGTTCGCTTTGGTTGAAAGTATAGGGCATTATGTGTCTAATTTCAGTCTTTTACATAAAAGCCCCCCTTTCTGCCTAGATGCACACGACCTTTCTTCACCGTAGTCTTCCATTTCTAAGCCTGTTGAGAATCAGAACTGCTCTGATATGACAGTAAACTGCAGCCTTTGTGGAGGTTGGGATGCTGATGCTGCCAAGGCCTGAAGCAGCTTCCCCTCCCGGCAAGTTTCTCAGGAGCCTCTGTCTGTCTATGGGCTCTGTCTCTCTACAGCATAGGTCTGTCTACGGGCTCCTCAGGCACTAGACGCCTCCAGTGGGCTTGCTGCTTCCCTGTCAGCAACAAAAGTAGCACAAAAGATTGTGAAGAAATGCTGTCTTCTCAGGGTGGTTTCTCTACCCTTAGTCATTGTCTTGGGTAAAAGAACAGCAAAACAATATAAATGTTCCCCTGGTCACTTGTTACTTTGAGTATTTGAAGCTTATTGACATTTCTCTTAGTTTTCTGGGCTCAATACACACGACTCTTATAACCTTTTATCATAGTAGGTTTCTAGTTCATTTTCCCCTCCTGGCTGTTTCCTGGGTGTTCTTCAGTTGATTATCGTCTCTAAAAATGAGTGCCCACATTAAACACAGTATTCCAGATGTGGTCTGGCCAGTACCAGCTCCAATGGAGACACTAATTTGGCATTGTTTCAGAGATTACATTTCTTTGAATATGCAGACTGGAATTTTATTAATTTTCTCTAAGCAATAAAATTCCATTTTTGGCTCATGAATTTTTGGTCAAGCTAAATTGTCAGATCTTTTCCTTTGATGTCAGACTTTTTTTTTTTTTTTAAATCCCTGCCAAGTCTCGTCTTTCTCCCCATTCAGAACTTTATTTTATGTAAATGAAGGGCTTTATATTCATTTTTTCTTGTTAGATTTAATTGTACTTATTTAGACCTGCTTGGTCTTGATTCTGATGTGGATCCTAGGATGATTCCATGATCCAGGCTTTGTACTCTCTCCAAAGTCACTCACGTGTCTAAATTTAAGTCCTTGATAAAATGTTTGCCAAGGACAGCAGGTCTACTGGGCCCCACCCCTAAGGTGTTCCTCCATTAATCAACTGCAGGAATGGAGTCACAGACAGGTGCCCGTCTATTCCAGTAGGCTCAGCATCCAGCTGCAACTTCGTCATTTTACTCAGCAGCTGTTTTCTGAGGCTGTCAGGTGCCCACTTGAAATTCGTGGCAGAAAATAATTTCAGTACCCTGATGCACTGCCAGGCAGCTTGAATAGCTGAGATGTTGGTTCCCTAGGCTCACCTTGCTCCTGTGTCCTTCCAGCCACTCCCCTGGCTTTTCTCCTTTCACCAGTATGCTTTGGGATCATTTCATTGTCTGGATTTCTATTAGGAATTGGAATTTGTTTTATCCAAGTGCTGGGATTACAGGTGTGCACTGCCACTCCTGACTTATGTATGTGCTGATAGTCAAACTCATGTCCTTATGTTTGCACACCTGGCGCTTTACCCACTGAGCCAACTCCTCAGCCCTCTTTAAAAGACTATACTCTTAAACTTTTAGTGACTTAGCATCTCCATTTTCCATCCTCTAAAATAACTTAACACATCCTTAAAGATTGTATCAGTAGGTTCTTTTAGAAACTGAAGTGTGTGGTGCGCGTGTAAGCCCAGAGGCTTAGACTAACTATAAACACTTAACTGGACTTTGTTGAGCTACTGTTCCCATTTTCCATTGATCAAACCATGCTTGCCCTCTTGGCAGATAGTCATGCCTTGATCAGACGGTATCCTAATATACTTTATGTAATCCAGGTCCATTCATTATATTTAGTAGCAGAAATTCTTTAATAGTTTGAGTCCCATCTCATTCTGACCCTACAGGTCTTCCTGGCAGTAATAGTGTCTGATGCTTTTTCCTTAGTGATGGGGTTTGCCTTTTTAAGAACTTTCCATTTTTTCATTAAGTACTCTCCTATGGTAGCACTAATTTAGAATCCATCTTTCCCCTCCCCTCACACCAAGATCATTCGTGATTATATAGTGAAAATTATTGGGATTTTTGCATTCAAATTTTAAATTTTTCTTAAAATTTCATACTTGAGTACTCATCATTCTCACCCCTTCCTCTCCCCCTCCTCTTGCTGTGTCCCTCACTCCCTCTCATACGTGTTTGTGTGTGTGTTACATATATACATACATACGTACATATCAAGCTACTGGGCTCATTTAGTGTTGCTCTTATGTACATGTATTTAGGGCTGACCACTTGGAATTGGATCATTGGCCTTTTTTGTTTGCTTGCTTTTTCATTTATTTTATTTTATTTTGTATGTTTTGGGAGGGGTGGCAGATGCATGCCATGGCACATGTGTGGAGAACAGAGGAGAGCTTTTGGGAGTTGGTTCTCTCCTACCATGTATGTCCCAGGGATTGAACTTAGGTTGTCAATTTGTCAGCATCTGTTTTACCCACTGAGTCATCTCTTAGGCCTCTCTGTTCTTGCTTTTAAAGAACTGCATTCTTACAAATATATATAATCTGAACTTTTGGCAGTGAGCTGTCATTCAGATCTGGTCTTGATGGCTCCCTGTGCTTAACATCTTAGTCTGCAGACTCTTGAGGAATATGGTGATTTTCTTCCAAAATTATCAGCTGGTTTGTCTCTGCTCATCAGAATTGAGTCCAGAACATCAGCTCTCCGTTTTGCTTTCTGTTCTTTGAGAAAGGAGGCGTTGC
Organism: Nannospalax galili; assembly: GCF_000622305.1. Classification (NCBI taxonomy): domain Eukaryota; kingdom Metazoa; phylum Chordata; class Mammalia; order Rodentia; family Spalacidae; genus Nannospalax; species Nannospalax galili. The sequence goes on from NW_008333889.1 coordinate 1,900,640, forward strand.
TGGCTGACCGGTGTGTTGTAGCCTTGCTGGATGTACCTCCTGGATGTGCCTCCTTTCCCAGCAAGTACTGGAGACTGCCATCTCCAGCCCCGACTTCCTGTTCCTGTTCAGGGGCACCTGTGTAGCACTAGGCTATCTATAGGAAAATGTGGTCTCTGTCTTTGTTTCTCTCCTGCTTTATTATAGGATAATTTGCTTTTTCTCGTCTCTTTTGTTTTTAATTTACTTTTTCTGTTTTTCTTTTTTTTCTTTTTTTGAGACACAGTCTTCCTGTAGCCCCAGCTGGCCTAGAACTTGTTATGTAGACCAGGATGGCCTCAGTTTCACAGAGGTCTATCTGCTTGCCTCTGCTTCCCTAGTGATAGGATTAAAGACATGTGCCATCATGCCCAGTTTTTTATTGCTTTTGTTTTTAATTTTCTATTTATCTTAAAATTCTTTACAATAATTGATTCAACATATTTTTTAAAAATGTTACTACATTATTTCTTTATTATGTATGTGTTTATGGGTATGTGGGCACATACATGCCATGGTATATGTATGGAGGTGAGAGGACGATTTAAGAAAATTGATTTTCTCTTTTCAACATGTCTGTCCTTGGGATTGAACTCAGGTCTTCAGGGTTTGTGGCAAGCGCTTTTACCTGCTGAACTATCTTGCTGACCTCTCAACATAAAGTAAAATTAAAAAAAAAAAAATATGCGTGCATGTGTGTGTTTGTGGTGTGTTACTCATGTTTGTGTAGGTACATTTGCCTGCTAAGGCCAGAGGAGGGTACCAGCTGTCCTTTTCTGTTGCTTCACTTTATTCCCTTGAGACAGTATCTCTTCCCCCCCGCCCCGAACCTGGAGCTAACCAGTTTTTGGCTAAGCTGGTGATCAGCAAGCCCCAGTGATCTTCCCGTCTTGTGTGTCCCATATGTCCTCCCTCTTAACGGCTCCCCCACCCTCAGCACTGGGAATACAGATGTTTGTGGACTGGCTTTTTATATGGGTGCTGGGGATCAAACTCAGGTCCTTGTGCACTCTTAGCCACTGAACCATCTCCTTAGCCAGTTAAGACCATTAGTCTTAGTAAGTACTAAAAATGTATGTTAAATTCTTATATTCCTATTCAGGACAAAAAGCTTTTGTCTCCAAAGGTGATGCTGTATATAAATGTACTTTAGCTCTTGAAAGAAAGGGGACATTTTGACACTGTATATTTAATAGTTTGCTTAACATATTGGGTGTTTTGCCTTAATTTGAACTTCTTTTTGAAATCTGAAATTGTATTTTTCTTAAAATAGACTGATAGAAATAATGAAACAGCCTCCAGCCTCTACATAGGAAGATCAGAAAACAAGTTCTTGAAGTCATCTTACAGTCAGATACACATTGGCACAGGCGTCAGGTTCGATGGTTCTCTGGGGACTAATGGCTGTGATTTGTTACAGCAGAAGGATAGGAAGCAGTACCAGCAAGAGGAAAGGGGCTAGACAGGAGAGGCTGGAGGGAACCAGCTCCAAGTTTCCAAGAATCCCTACTTATGTTTCATTTTAAAATTCTCTGTGTGTGTTGTGCATGCACAGAAGAGTGGTTGTGGTTGTAGTTGTGTGTGCCTGTGCCCATGTATATGGAGGCCAGAGCAGGATATTGGGTGTCGTCTTCTATTCTTCTCTGATGACCCTGAGACAGGGTCTCTTACTGAGCCAAAAGCTCATTGTTTTAGCCAGGTTGGCTGGCCAGCAGGCTCTTGGGGTGATTCTTTCTGTGCCCCCCCCCCATGCTAGGGTTATAGGCACATGTAGCCATGCATGGCTTTTTATGTGAGTGCTGAAAATTCAAACTAAGGTCCTCATGCTTGCAGAGCTAGCACTTTTCCCACTGTGCCGTCTCCCTGGCTGGTGGCATCAAATGGCATGGTCAGTTGTTTCAGCCTTAGTGAAAACAACACAGGTAAAATGTTTTCTACTGGAGAGCTTATTAGTCAGTGCAGGTCACATAGGCTCCCTATATCTAACCCATCCCCAGATTGCAGGCCCCCAGAGAGCGGGTATTCAGCTTAAATGAGCTCACCAGCTCTGGAAAGGGTGTGAGCTGTCCCCAGATCCCAGTGTCTAGGTGCTAGTACCACCAGTCTTGGAAAATTTGAAAATACCTGATTTAAGGATGGAGAGCACAGGCGTCTCAGGTTAATTTCTTTCTGCTCAAGACCCTAGAATGTTCCCATGGAAAATTCAGGGAAGAGATAGAGTCAAGTTGCTTCTAGGTCTCTGGACAGTTTGGCTTGGTTTATTCATATAGATCATAGTGCCAACTTCTGAAATTGGGAAGTACACAAGGATGGCTGACTGCCCCTTCAGTCATTGGAGCCCCACACCGCTCTATAGGAGGCAGCTGCTTCACTGCCCCCTGAGCCCGCAGCCTGTCCTTCTGCTTCAGCATCAGAACTCATCTACTTGTGTGACAGAAGTGAAGGGCTCTAAGAAAGTAGCCAGAAAATAGAACATGTAGATGAACTGCGTGAGTAGAAAATCCATGACTTTGGAAACAAGAAAATAAGGTTCAGCAAGTATTTTTGGAGTTGTACTCCAGCGCAAAAGTTGCTTGTGAGCAGAGTAGACAAATGGAAGGTGCTAGCGAATTCATGTGAACACGCGTGCTAGGGAGATGTCGGCGGGGTGGGGGGAAGCTAGAGGCACATGCACACCGTTCATGTGAAGCTCTCTGGTCTTCACAGAGGCTCAGATGCCATGGCTCTTTTTGCACAGGTATTTCACCTTCTCATTCATTTATGCATACTGCATCGCTTCAGAAGTCTGACAGGCTGCATATTCCAGGGGCCTTTGCTTATTCTCTCACTGATTCTAGTGAACCTCCTCTGGGGAACAGCAGCACACACACTGTGGTTGAAACAGCCCCCCCCAACTCCTTATGATTCTGATTTCCTTAAGTTGTAAAAATTGATGTGTGTGTAGGGTGTGTGTGTGTGTGTGTGTGTGTGTGTGTGTGTAGGGGTATGTATGTGTAGGGGTGTGTATTTCGTATTTCATAAAGTTGTTTTGCTTTTTTTTTTAAAAAAAAGCATCCTATTTATCTTTTAAGTTACTTGACTGGTGCTCTGCCTAGTATTTTTTTCATTAAGATATTAGGAAGCTAACAGACACCAACAAAAGATGTTTAAAGTACCATTGGCATGAATCAGTACCTTCCCCACTAACTGGCTGTCATAGTGTTTTGAGATTTGACACTTGCTTTGCCTCAGATATTAGAACAAACCTGTCTAAATAAATTCTAGAGCTGTCTTCTTGGTTGGTATACTATAGGACTTCATGCCAAATAGCCTGTGCACATGGCCTTTAATTTTCTGTTTTTAACCCCGTAGCTAGCATTTACTGACTGCATTTTTCTCTTTGAGAAAAGGGAGAGGGAATTACTCAACATTTAAATGATAACCTGAACAAATACTTCTTAGTGCTTCCTTGGTGGCTGACTTCTGTCACTGCCCCACCTTCTGGTGGATAAGAGTTCTTATGTGGTTCCTATATTATTTTTATTAAATAATTTAAGTATAATTTGTATTTCTATTCTCAAAATTTGTTTTGAATCACAAGGTATGGTTTCACAGACCTTTAATCCTAGCACTTAGGAAGCAGAGGCAGGTAGATGGATCTCTGTGAGTTGGAGGCTAACCTGATTATATAGCAAGTTCCAGGCCAGCTAGGGCTACAGGGGACTCCCGCCTCAAAAATGGTTTTAAATAAAACATAGTTCCAGCATCATCCAGATTTCGATCAACATTTGCCTTTGTTCCAGTCACATATAATTTACAAAGAATTTTGTGGAGACGAATGAAAATGTTGGTTGCTTAAGACCTAGATATAGCTTAGGTAGGCCTCTCTTAAGAGGGCTATGTCTTCTTTATTTGATGAGCATGCTTAAAAATAATTAAGTGAAAGTAAGTTATTATCAAATACAGCTGTCTTAAGAGGTACTTCCTAACAAAGTTAAAGCTAATGCCTTTCATCACTGAACAATTCAAATGGAATATTGTTCCGTGAATGTTTTTCTATATTCATTTTTTATAGATTTAAGCTGAAATGTTTTCATGTTATTTAGTGAATATCCTAAGTGAATAAGTGTTAAAAAAAAATCATAGCACCCTGTGTTCATCATTTTCTCCTCTCTCTTTAAGGCTCACTGAGGAGGCCCGGCGGCTCATTGCTGAACTGGGGAGTACTTCGATTACTAATCTTGGTTTTCGAGATAACTGGGTGTTCTGTGGTGGGAAGGGCATTAAGACAAAAAGCCCTTTTGAACAGGTTAGTGTCTAAGGCTTTGATGATTAATGGATGGGAGTAAATTGGTGAGACTTTCTGGTACAGCATTCCCCTCCCAGTTATTTGAGAATTATATTAAGCAAATACTGAATATGTCCAGATATTTTTCATAGTTTTTTTTAGTAATTACTTAAAACAGTCTTGGCATTTTTTTTTTTAATTTAAAAATTTCAAAATAAACTTAAATAAAAAACAAGACCTCATTCTCTCCAATGCATTGGAACAGGATTGGTCCTCTGCTTTTTACAGAGCATCAGGTATTAAGGGTTTCCATTGTACTTTGCATGCTAGAATCAGATAAATTTGGAAATATCTTAGAACTTAAATGGAATATGAACTTTACTTTTTGATTAACAATCCTTTAAAACTATCTGCAGTTTTTTGGTTTTTTTTTTTTTCTTTGCAACTGCTTCTTGAAGGTTTGCCACCTATATACCTTCCCCCAAGAGTCACTCATCCAGTATCTTGAGCTATAATTTTTGTGATCTCATTGTTGACAGGTATGTTACTAAAATAAAGTGAGTTAATGTTACTGCAAGTGAACAGATCACACAAGTATGTTAAACTCTACACTGTTTGTGTTCCAACAGCACATAAAGAACAATAAGGACACAAACAAATACGAAGGATGGCCTGAAGTTGTAGAGATGGAAGGATGCATCCCCCAGAAGCAAGACTGAAGGGGATGTGGAGAGACAGGAGGAAGTGCACTTTGTCTTTTAGGGAGAGCTGTAAAGCAGCAGCTCCGTGTACATATTTTAATGGCATGCTGCCGCCCAAGTGTGTGCATGAGCATTGCAGTCTCTGTTGATACCAGGATTATTTATTGCTAACGTAAATAGCTATCTTTGTAAATAGTCCTCATATTGAGCAAATCACTGAACCATTTTTAAGCACATTTCCCTAAAAGTACAGTGTTTCGACTGATATGGTAACGATATACTTTAATTCTAAAAGCATACTCTACGGATAACTGAGCAGGTTATATAAAACATTGATGTATAATGCTGGTTGCTGTGAAACTCTGTCATGGAATAATGTCGCTTTTAGGGAGTGGATTTTGTTCATATATGGGTGTGTCTATATAAATATCTGGGCTTGTGATGATCAGTATCCTTTAAACTAGAGAGATTTTTGGCTAGTTGTATATGTGGTATTTACCTTGCAGTCTGATCCTGATGTACCTCTTTTCATAATCTTTATTTCCCTTTCCTAAGAAATCAAGAAATAAAATGTTTCACATGAAAATTTACATGAGATTTGAAAAGCACAATAATTTTTAATAAACACAGTAAAAGTGAGTATATCAATGTAGGTGATATTCTTGGCCATATCCTTCTAGATTTGGTGTCAGCAATGTAAATTATGTGATTTGTCTAGGCTATTTAGAGTAAGTTTGGGTGTGGGACTCCATGGAACGGGGGAACCAGGTCAGGTCTCTTCCTCAAGCTCATCAGGCTGTTCAGGAAGCTGAGTTAGTGTATTTACAGCAATACAGGCATAGATCTTTATTTGTTGTCTTCATTGACCCTGTGGTTTTAGAAGAGGAATGCTATTAATATAATTTTGGTCTATAACCAAGAAATTCTATATTTACTTCTAACTTCATAATAGCAATTATTGCCTGAACTTGTAGTGTCATAGTTAGCAAAGTCTTAATTACTTTTTTAGGGCATTAAATACCTGTTGTATGTGAAGTATATTAAAATTATATATGAAATAACTTAAACTGGAACATAAACAAATGTAATGATCAAACTGCCTTTCGTAGGATAAGGCAACACTTAAATTTTGAACCTAAAATTTAGGTGGTTTGTTTAAAAACCGAAAAGCAGTATTTGTTATTTTGCTATAAGTTGAAAGCTCTTCAGATATTTCTTGAATATTACTGATTTTGGGGTACTGTTCCTTCCCTCAAACTGAATGTAACTCATAAAGAGATACACCTTCAGTGTTGAAACAAGTTTTGTAAACTTTTTTAGATTTCTGGTGCTTCTATATTAAATCACATCTAGCATGTATATTTTGACACTTAAAATACTTCCCTTTGGTTCTGTAAAACAATAGCCATCTTAACGAACAGTTCTAGGAGTTGGAAAATGAATATTGTAATTTTTTTAACAGTGAAAGTAAATACTTTTGGTTTTACATTATGAAAATTTTTTTATTTTATTTTTTGTATTTGGCAAAGTAACACATCCGTGGAAACACCACGTGAAGCATTTATTGTACTGGTTTACATGCAAAAAATCAAGTCATTCCATATGTATAGAGTTTAAGTTTCTTGATGGCAGGATAGCCCTTTGAATTTCAAGACTGAAAAGATGTTTTTTACAGTTGTGTGAGATGTCAGAGGGATAGACTTGCTATGGAACTGCTGTGATTTTCGTCTGAATTCTATTTTGTATAGCTTGTGCCAATTTGACTTTGGAAGCAATAATTTTACTACATTTTACTTTCAGATCTCTTTAAAATCAGCCTTCTAAGTAAAACACTGCTCATTTAATGTTGAGAATTTTCTTTAGTAAAATCAGAACTTTAACATTGACTTTTAGTAGTTTAAATGGTGTTTGAGGGCTTGTGAGTGTATAGTTTGTGATCATGGGAGCTTTCCCAGAACAGGTGTGTGAGGCAGACCTTAACATGGCAAAAGGAAGTTGAAAACAAATGATTATCTGGGAAATAAGAAAAATAAAGAAAACCTTTATATTTTCTTTTTAATTTGATTAAAGTTAAATTTATTGTGTTTTTCTGTATTTGTTTTTAAATAAATATTTTATAAGTTTATGATAAATAAAAACTCAATTCATTTAGCCTGTATTTTATATTTCAAAGGTCTATACAAATTACAGTTTGATTCCAAGATGACATATTGTTCATTGTTTTTAGTTGACCCTCTCTCCCAACCCCCCTTTGTCTTGCTCAGTAAGCCAAGCAATTACAAGTGTATTTGGGATACATTTTTTAAATGACTAAGAAAGGGGAAAATATTTGTTAATCAGGTGAATGACTTGCCATTAAACCAGTTATTGCCACCTTTTGGACTTCAACAAATACATGCAAATACGGAGCCGTAGAATATACGAGTGGATTGTACCTTTTCTAAAGCATTTTACAAATTCTCTTCCTGTCTCTTACCAGAATGACTTTCCTACCATAAACCTGGTTTTCGGTTGTTGCATGCCAATAGCTAGTCAATATCCACACTTTCAAAGCTCCCTCTTTTCTCCTCTTATTGTTATGTATTGAAATCTTTGTGCTTGAGGCACCAGTCAAATCAAGGGTTAGAAGGAATGAAAGGCAGGCCTGGCCAGAGAGAGGCAGTTGTTTGTCACTAGGCAATATTTAGGAGCATCAAAGGATGGGACGGAGCCTGGTCAATGCCCCTTGGCAAATCTAAGGCAGTCTTACTATGAGAACCTTTCTCCAGTCCAGAGAGGGTGGCATAGCATGGGAACAACTGAACTGAGGAAGTACTTCTGTAGTGTTCAGAGGAAAAAAGGAATTGGCCAGCCCTTGAGTTAGGTACGGCACTATTTCTCTTGGGTTTGTTTGATGAGTGTGTGGTTACTATGGGGAGAATTCCCAGTCCAGTGAGTTTATAGGTAAAGCTTTCTGCTTGCACTGAACTCACTGTTAGCTCCAAATCAGTTGTGCCATCCTAGAGTACACTGAGTGTGGCAAGAACAAGTTGAGGTTGGATTGATAAAGATGTTCCAGTTTATCAGGGAAAATTAGCTTACAATCCCACAAGCATATAACATGTTACAGAGTTGGCTTCTCTTTGCTTGATGGCCAGAAAGAGAAGGGCCTACAACCTCAAAGGCGTGGAATTTTGCACAGGAGAAAGTTTAGCATTTTCAGGTAACCGCCAATGCTTCTGAATGTCCACTGTTTATGGTGTGACTAGAGAGTCAATTTCCTCTCCTGGTAAACAGTGCCACTGTGTTTGTGGTATCAACCAAAGTGCCTAGCACAGAAGACTTAATAAACCCAGCTGCTGCTTTTACTGTTACTGGCCATGCTCTTGCAAAGTAGTAGACCTTTACAACCAGAAAAGTTAGCTAGTCTATATCTGTAGCTTACTAGTTCTGTCCTAGTCCACTGTTTACTCTGCAAACTAAACAGTGACATCATTAAAGGATGAGATACAGCAACGCTTGAGACTGTCCTTGATTTCCAAGCCCTTGACTTTCCTATTCTGTTCTTTTGTTATTCCTCAAGACTGCAAAGGCCCCTTCACGCTGCAGAATTCAAGCTTTCATGTTTGTCAGGCAGCATTTTACATGATCACAGAGGATTCCATTGCTGGGTTAGCCCATAGTGGGAAGTGTGAGGACCCCTACAGAGGAGCACAGACCTTGGTCCCTGGCTCCTAATAACTGTGTAGGGCAGTGTGAGGTAGTGATCAGAGCCAGGGAGACAATGGGGTTCAGGTTCAGTCTTACCAGAATTTGTCTTGCTTAGAAGACCTGTGAAGAAGATTCTTTCCCACCATTAAGATTGTCTAGGCAAAGGAGGAATCCTAAATGGGAATTTTGAAATTATTATTGCTAACATCTGCTTTCTGGGACTTCCAAATACATTTTCTATGATGTGTTAACATTCAATTCATATCAGGCCGCAGATGATGGCGTTACTGCTTGGATGTCGCCTGATACGACGAACATAATCTAGGGACCAGTGAATTCCCTGCCAAGTTTTGGCTTTCTAAAGATGGCCAGTTGCAAGTCTACTGCTAAACAGAAGTGCTCTCTTCTGTAAGCATGTCCCTCCAAGCAAATGAGAGGAATGCTTACCCCTAGGACTTGGGTTTTAACTAAGAATCCAATGTGAGCCTGGGACATGGTCTTAATTTAAAACTAAATGTCATCTTTTGCATTTTAATTTATATGAAATGCTGATATCAGCCTGGAAATCTTTGAATAATTTTCAGTTTCAGTTCTAAAACCATTGGAAAATACTCAGTTGATGAGTGTCCTCATACCTAAGTATGAGGAATGAGCTTTGGGACCCTGCTCTAGAGATAAGTGAATGAGCTTGTTCTTAGACAACTCCAGAAATATGACACTTTTGACCAAAATGAGGTTGAAAGCCAGCAGAACGGTTGATCTAGTACTTTATAAGGTAGTGTCAAGATTCCATTTCTTGAGCAGGTTCCCTATGATTCTGAACCCCAGGTTGTGTGGGATATGGGGTGCAGTAGAGATGCAGCAGCTTTGGCAACTAGAAATTTGAGATCCCCATATTTAGTCAATAAATTTTAAAGTATAGTTTCATGAAAAGTAACATGTTGGGTATTTGAAGAGAGAAAAAGTCTTCAAGCTAGCAAAAGAATTTCTTAATGAAATTTGGCTTAGTAAAATTATCCCATCATTAAATAGGAGACATGTCATAGAGGATGTATCTCATTGAGTTCTTTTTTTCCAGTTTTGCTCTCTTACTGTATGCAATTTCCTGCCCAAAGAGCCTGAGAGGAGCAAAAACTAGTTTACTGGGGAGTTTAATGCAAAGGAGCAACAGTGGGTAGGACTAATGAAGAGGAAAGATTATGTACTAGGAAAAAGACCATTGGCTCAGTTTGTGTATCAACTTTGCTTAGCTTAGAGTTTGAGTTGTATTGAAATGTGCAGCTAAATGTAGTGATCATCTTTCATCAGAAGAGTCAACAGGGACACAGGCTTGCCCTTGCTTGTTGGATATCCAGGACTAGTTAGATATGGATTGTGACCACAACTCTGGTTATTGTGAAGATATATCTTGGCCTCTGTGGAGGTGACTCACCTCCAGTTTTAGACTGGCCATTTGGCAGGGAACAGGCAGACCTTTATTCCCTGTATGTTCTATCTTTCTAATTCTTACACACAGGTCAGATGCTTCTACTTGTTCTCAGCAGAAAGTCACACATGATCTTGAGGAAACTGAGTCTTACAGACTCCTGGGACCTTGTTCAGAAGAACTTAGAAAAAAAAAAAAAAAACAGCATAGAACTGGGGAAATGGGCAGCAGGCCCCAATCTTAGCTGAAAAACTGTTGCCAGCCAACGACTCCTAGGTGAGGGAGAATTGATCATTAAGGGAGAGAATCCAAATAGGCTGACTAGACCCCAATGAATGAACTTACAGTGAGGGGTGTCTGGGTACACTAACTTGACTCAATAGGCCTTAATATACATGACAATACATGAAATCTGGCATGTGGGAAGGGCTACAGAAGGATGTTGATGGGGGAGGGAGTGTAAAGATGATTAAGATGTTTTGTATTGAAATGCACAAAATTCGAATAAAAATAGACTTTTTAAAAAGTCACACATGAACCTTTAGTATTGACTTGATCCATCTACATTTGTTACTGTTACTACACTTGGGGCTGTTTCTAGCATGACTTTTTTTTTCCTAAAGTTTAACCTGATGCAAACCTCAATCTGGTAGTTTTTCTTTGGATGTGAAGACAAACTATTACAAATGGTAAATTTTATCCATCTATTTAAAAGACTGCCTTATATGCCAATTAGCTGTAAGTACATAATAAGAAAGATGTATTTTATGCTGACTTAAATCAGTTGATTGTTTACTCAGATCATTTCTGTTTTGGAGATTGTTAGATTCTTATAAAATCCAACTGTTAGCCCCATTGGAATCAAAAGTAGAAGCCAGCTTCAATCATTTTGAGCTTAGCCATCAAGAAGCAGCATGCTTTACATTTTATGCTGCATCTCAGTTCTTAATTCTCTCATCTTTTCCCTGCTCCCCAGCCAAGTTTATTAACCAAACCCTGAGGAGACATCATACATTTTCATTTTATTTACAAATCCCCTTACGTCTTTAAATGGTGTACTGTAAACCTAGCCCGCTGACAGTTTTAGTAGTTGAGAAGCACAGTAACAATGTGACTGTTGGTCCAGAGCTAGAGCTGATCCATGGCTACTTGACTGACAGTTACTGTGTATACTCTCCTCATCTGAGAAATGGAGCCACAGTAATGATGGCTACCTTACGGGGTTGACCCCTTTCATGCTGTTGCCCAACCCTTCTCTTAGGGTCCCTTGCTCCTGGCGCTATTAGACAAACCATATAACACATCTTTATCTGAATTTTTCATAGTTTATATCCTGGGTAGGGGAAAAAGAGTAACTTACAAAGGTGTACACCCAGCGCCCCACAAAAAGTGACTATCTGGGGCCCCGATTCACTCTGTGGCTCAGCAACCCCGCTTCCAGATCGCTTCCATGCCCACCCACAGTCTCTGTTAGCTTTCACCCTTGCCTGGACTCATGGTCCATCCGAGGTCAGTAAATGCCCCCTCTCGCATCCACACCTGCGAGACACTGGGCCATTTTTCCTGTTTTGCTGCTCAAGACGGCGCCAACGCTTATCCCTTTGCAGGTAACTCCCCGCAGCCAATTCTCTGAGGCAGGCCCCGCCCCTCGGAGGAACAAGTACCCCTCGGGACACACGTGCTGTGAGAACATGCAGCCTTTCTTTTTCTCCTCCAAGAAATGTTAGAACATTTCTTGGAGCTGGGCATGGTGGAGCGGGCCTTAATCCCAATATTGGGATGGCAGAGGCAGGTGGACCTCTGAGTTTGAGGACAGCCTGGTCTACATAGAGGGGTTTAGACAGGGTTACATAGACTCAAAAAGCGAAAACAACCCCCCCCCCTGTCAAAATCACTGCTCTGTAATAAAATTGAAATTAAAAAGAAAGAACCAGTAAAACTCATCAGTTTTCCTTAGAAAAGCTTGTCTTGGGGACAGTTTGGGGTTCTTGGAGAAGGAATTTGTATTTTTCTTCTCATACCAGCTTTGCAGATCACAAGGCTCTGAATAAGGAACTGGCTCTAAATGGTGGCTTATTTCCCAGTCTTTGAAGACTAAGGGAGGTGGTACAAAAACTACCTGCAACTCACCAAAGGGCCTGCAATTCAGTATTTTGATGAAAAGCTTTTCAGCTTCCACAGTTTAAACAAAGTAAAACCAAAGAACATATCAGTACTAAAAGTACTTTAGAAAATCAAAGAGTTTCAAAATGATTTACTATGACTATCTCATGGTTCCAAAGCTGTAAAAGCTTATAAAGTTGTAGCATCTAAACATGTATAATGAAAGTGCTCTTGTTATTTTTGGTATAACTTTCAGTTCCTTAAACTATAGGACAAAATAGCTGCCCAAATTGGGAATAGGGAAATACTGTAGTTGTTTATATCCAGAAGAATGAATAGGTTGTGTAGAATACAGTTATCAGAAAAAATGCTTGCCATATTTCTCCAGGGGTTAGATATAATATTTTTTAAAGATTTCTTTATTTGTAGTTTATGTGTATAAGTGTTTTGCCTACATGTATTTATATGTACCATGTGCATGCAGTGCCCATGGAGGTCAGAAGAGGGCGCTGGATCCCTTGGAACTAGAGTTACAAACAGTTGTCAGCCCCCAGGTAGGTGCCGGGAACTGAACCTTGGTCCTCTGCAAGAGCAGCAAGTGCCCTTAACTGCTGAGCCATCTCTCCAGCTTCCAATAATGACATTATTTAATACATTTTTCCTTCATTTTATTTTAAGATGAAGCATGGCATCTTAATACAATTTCACATTAACAGTGAAAAAAAAAAAAGTTGAACTCCTAAGTTGAAAAATAATTCATTAGAGCACTTAAACACATGTAGGTACTTTGTGCCCACACACAAAATCTACTGTGCTTTGCTTGATTTGTCTGGCCCTGAGTTCTATGTGATGCCAGATGCCATCTAAAGTCATCACAAGAACTGTGATGTAATGTCCTGTTGACCACATTCAAGTACCCTTTCCTGGTAATATAACTCTGGATTTCCTCTACACGTTGACCCCTGTATTCTCAAAGTGTATAGTTTTGTTGGAGTGAAACCCTCTGCCAGTGCCCAACAAGGGCCAAAATTGTTGAAAGAGTATCTCTGTTGCCCACCCTAACTCCCAGTGGTCATTGTGATTGGTTCAGAGATTGGCACATTTAAAAGCCAATAAATGCTAATGTCCACTATGAAATCTTTGCTAGGTCTTCTGGGAAGGAATAATTTTTCTCTTTTCTGGCTACACAGCAAGTGGAAAAGAATCTTTGTTTTTCCTTAGGATGTGAGGTCTGGAAATGTGACAGCTATGTTGCTAAGAGAGACAGAGATGGAGACGCTTAGGGTGGTGAGGATTTGAAGGGCACAGCATGTTATAGAGCCATGTTTTAGACAATGCCAGAAGTCAGTCTAAAGTGGAGAGACCCAAGCCTAAGGAACATGGTGTGCACTTACTGATCAAGCTTCCTGGGATCCAGGGAAAATTCTAAAATGTACAATTTCTGAGTCAGTATATTTAAATCAGTCTGGATTGAGTTGTCTGTTACTTGCCAAATAAAGATCTCTAATACAGCCTGGACTGGATAGGAGTCTTTGTCATTAGAATTGTCCACTCTGAGAGCTCCATGGCACTACCTCTATGATGACTGGAAGTGAGGAGGAAATGGGCCAAAGCCAGGCTGACAGCCAGAAAGACCAATGGGGAGAAACTCGAGGACCACTTCAGGGTGGTGCCAAGGATAAGGCAAGGAAGAATTCAAAGACAGCTTGGAAGTGAGGAGTTCTTGCTCGACATCCTAGAGAGAAGAGTCCGAGTAAGCACTGAGTTGTTTTTTGTTTTTAATTTTTTATTTTTATTTTATGTGTATGCGTGTATTGCCTGCATGTAGGTAAGTGCACCCAGTTCATGCAATGCCTGCAGAGGACAGAAGAGACTGTCGGATCCCCTGGAACTGGAGTTATGGATAGTTACTAACTGCCATGTGGGTGTTGGGATTCGAACCCGGTTCTTCTGCAAGAACATCCAGTGTTCTTAATGGCTGAGCCATCTCTTCAGCCACAGCACTGAGTTTTTAAAGCTGTGGCTGAAGGGAAACCAGCTATTTGTCCGTCAGAGGCTATCTGATTCTCAAAGTCAGTTGATAAGATGATATATGAATAGTTCTAATTAGTAGAGGATTTGTAGTTAGTGGACACTGTAGTCTTTCTCTTTTAAAAAGTGATTTTCAATGCATATAAAATAGAAGTACTTTTCAAAAAGAGCCTGAGCGTGCCCTAGCCCAAAGTTACCCTAGCAGAGAATAACAAAGAATGGGAAAACCACTCTTTTAAATAAATAAATGCTATATTTGTTCGTTTGCCATTTCCAAGTCTCTCATTTCGTAAATAATAACTTTAAGGGTCATAGTTAAATATTCCGTCTTGATTTTAACATTAGAACTGATATTTCCCATGTATTTGCTCCCCTACCACACAAATTATTGCTCAGTGTTAGGAAAAAATGGAAATAGAGAACTTTGGGAAATACTAATAAGAAAAAGAATATACTTTTTGTCCATTCTGAACTTAGAAAAACTATTCTTTTCCATACAGTTCTAAAGTATTTAACAATGCATCAAAGCATAAGCAGGACAGAACACACAACATTCAAACAGAAAGGCAACATTGCATAAAGTATAATAAATATTCAGGGTATCAAATCCACAAACTGATCAGTATCCTGGTTTAGATTATTTTTCCCAGTTAAGACTTTTACTATGAAATTTATTACAATGACCTTATGAGTTAAATAAGGAAAAGGAGAAAAGAGAATTTAATTACTCTGGCTACTGAAACAGCGCAATCCTCAATATTTTGTAATGTAATTTGTAGCATATAAAACTGTCATTTTAGCAAGAAATACACATCCAGGGTAGGGAGTGGTGGTGCACACCTTTAATCCCAGCACTCAGGAGGCAGAGGCAGGTGGGTCTCTGAGTTTGAGGCCAGTCTGGTCTATACAGTGAGACCCTGTCTCAAAAACAGAAAAAAAGGGGGGGGGGGATACTCGTTCATGTTGCTAATTGCTCTATTACCTTATTTTTCAAATGTTAAAAAAGTCAGAATAGTACAAAAAAAGAGGGTGTTCCCATTTTTTAAGATACCCTTATTCTTTCAAGCTTTGGTAATATATGTCTTAATTCTTAATATGGGTTACATAAATACTGTATTTACAAAATATAAATTTTTTTTTGCAAAATACTACACAGAACACTGTCTTTACATATTTAAAGGGTGTTTTATCTTTTACCCCCACTTTTGTCACCTTTTCAGGGTCTCACCCCCAGTATATCAGAGCTGAGTTTTTAACAGTGAAAAATGGTCTATAATAAAAGGATAACTCCAAAGATCCAAATTAGTATAAACTTTATAGAGTTTTTTTTTTTTTTTTTTTTAGACAAATTCTTTTGGTTAAAGGCACTTAAAATCTGATACAAATTGTTTCACATTCTACATTGATTTTTTTTTGTCTATTGCTTAGCATCTACTTTGGGATATTCGTCTCTTATAACGATTCTCTTCAATGGCTCTTCTTTTGAAGTGCATTTGAAAGAGTAAGCATCCACCACTTGGTTAATTTTCAGCATCATCTGTCTATGCACAAACAGTACAATTAAATACCAAGAACAAATGCAATTCATGTTACAGCTCCTTGCTCCCATAAGGTGTCTTTAAAAAAATGACCAATGTTCACCCACCAAGATCGATTTTTATAACTCTTCTTTAGTCGAGGATCTTATCCTGAGTGAGGACGAAGTCTCCAGGATAAGAGCTCTTTCTAGCTTAGGAAGCAAGACTTATTTTTCTTGTATACCAATATATATTTCCCAAACCACCCAAAGGTGACTTTTCAACTTTAAAATCCCAAGCAATCTGCATAATCGACGTGTGATGGGATATCAGTCAGGAAAAAGAAACCTCAGAGACTCAAGGATCCGGGAATTCCATTGCCAGCAGCAACTTCTCCAGCCTTGCACAGTGAGGGGCACCTTCCAGATTGTAATAGGGCTGGGTGCTGCTGCGGAATCTCGTGTGAGGCTAGATGGGGTTACTTACAAGTATGGACATCGGTCATGCTTTCACAGCTCCTGCAGCGAACGTAGCAGCACCAGATAAACTTACACTCACACCTCTCCACGTGTCTGACCACATGGGTGTTGTAGCCACGGCCACAGCAGAGGAGGTTGCACCCGTCTGCGCCTCCTGATGTGCGGTTGCACTCTCTGCCTTGTGTCCCTGGGATACCCAGTTTTTTGTCCTCCATACAGTAGTTGGGAGACTTATGAACATACAGTAGGTCATCCTTGCGGATGGGTGTCTTCCTCTGATCTTTTTCTCTCCTGCGCACTTTCCTCTTGGTTTTGTCCGATATCTGGATGCTGTTTTCATATTTATCTTTTAAAAAATGGCCAATCTTTTCAAAAGAAGACATGGTTTTCCAGCAGGTTTTCACGGCACAAGAGCCCGAAACCCCATGGCAGCGGCAGTCCACCGACATCAACTTGGCTACAGCCTGAAACCAAAAGTGATTGTGTTCAACAGTTATTCATGTAGTGTTATATTCAGCAATGGAAACAGTTTCCAGCCACCTAAGCTTCTGAGTCTATTCCTTCCTGTATAAAAATGATTTGAACATAAAAGATCTTTAAGGTTGTCTAGACTTCAAATGTTTTATCCTTTATTTGTGTCTAAATGTTTTGAGCCTACAGAGAAAACCTCTCCAAGTTGCATTTAAAATAGAGGAGTAAAGGAGGTGGAGGTGTGTGGGTGTTTGGGTTGGGGGAGGGGCTGAGATGGCTCAGTCGGTAAAGGTGTGGTAAAGCTGCTGGCAGCCAAGCCTGACCACTTGAGTTTGATCCCTGGGACCCACTTGATAGAAGGAAAGACCCCCACTGCTCCAAGTTGTCCTCTGATCTTCCCATGTGCACATGACAAACACATACCGTCCCACAATGTGAAAAAAAAAGTAAAATAAAATACTTCTACTACTTATCAGATATGATCAGAATTCTCTTAGAGAAATTATTTCTAACACCTCATTGAATTTGGGGTGAGGAAGGATACTTGCTCTGGCCTGCATGCTCCTAATCCCACTTAACATCTTGCTACCCAGAGTACAGTTCATGAATGAGCAGCTCCAACATCACTTGTAAGAAATGCAGACACCCAGGTCCCAGGTACAGAATCAGAAGCTCATTTTTAATCAGACCCCTAGGTGATTCTTATGCAAAGCACCAACAGAGCCGATGCCTTCAACTCTGCAGTACATAGAACATCTATAGAACTTTCCAAATAACCAATGCACCAACACTTGAGATCAGATTGATTTGACTGGCTGGAGTGAGTTACTCTCATTTTAATGGCACCTGGTGATGACACTGGATGATTCCATTGAAACTTCTGAGGTTTATTCACTACAGAAGTCCCTGACATCAGAGGGTATATATGGGTAGGGAGAACATGCTCTCCCTTGGCCACAGACCACATGAGAAACCCTGACTAATCAAGTTAGATTTCCCAAAAGGAGGAGAGTGTGGGCGCTCCTGAAAAGTTCTTCCTCTTTTCTGAAAGATTAATTGAAGACATATGCCCTATCATTGATGAATAAACAGCAATATGCTAACACAGAAAATAAAAAGAATGATATGCTTCTAATCCCAAGACTTGGGAGGCTGAGGCAGGAGGATTACTGTGAGCTTGAGGTTAGTTTAGCAACATAGTAAGCTCCACACCAGCTTACACTTTACAGAGCGAAATCTCGTCTGAGCAAAAGGAAAAGAGGACCATGTGTGTATAATTTTAAATTCATTTGTAAGTGCTGAGTTCAGTTTATACAAACTGAAGAACTAATGAGCACACACACACACACACACACACGCACACACACATATGTAATAGCACATTGCCTGGGGTACATTAAGTTCTAAATGCTTCTTTCTTTGACAAAGTTGGAGTAAGAGTTTCTTTTAATGAGCCTAACAATTCAAAACAATCTACAGATTTCAAAAGTTTTAGGGCTCTAACCTCTTACATACCAACATCGCTTCCTGTGGTCCCCAGACAATGGCAGGGTAGATTAATAAATCGTAAGGACTAGTTGTAGAGCTGACATTCTGTCAACATGCTGGGAAAAATGAAAAATGAATCCATCCATTCACTGACTTAAAAATTATATATTTAATCTCACAAAAGAAAGGAAAAAAAAAAAACAGCTTAAATGCCACTTACAGTTCTTATCAAAACTACAGAAACTACCAAGGCTTTCTTTGCCATTTAATAATAAACTCAGCATTGATATATCTGCAGAATGGTGTATTCTAACAAGTTAACATTTTCTGAACAGTCTAACCACAGAATATTTTAAACAGGTCATATTTATTTTCCGTCTTGAATGGGAGCATATGATATTGATCTGAACAATTCTGATACTTCTCAGTACCATTTAACACAATAGCAAACTATTCAAACTTTGTACTTTCTAGAATATAATACATACTCTTTAAATTCATAAAACTTAGGAATTAATAAATGCATCAACTTCTTTATAACACAGGGCAAAAGTATCTGACAGTGATACAAGAACAATTTATTGTTTAAAGTATGGTACACAGATAATTTGATTTAATTTTTGGCATTTAGATATTCACAAAGTCTTTAACTCTTTAAGAGGTTTGTAGGCAACCCTTCTACCTTTGTTCATATTTTGAGTGCCTGGAGGATTTGAGAAAGAAGAGCTCAATCAGTGCTAAGTAATAAAACAATTTTTTTTCTCCAAGAAACTGTCCCCATACCTAAGCGTGTGTGTGTGTGTGTGTGTGTGTGTATGTGTGTGTGTGTGTGTGTGTGTGTGTGTGTGTGTGGTGTGGTGTGCACGTTTAAATTGGACCAAAGTTCCTTATAGCCATTACTTGGTGATTTAAAGCTGCCCACCTTCAAACCATGACTGAAGGGCAGACCTTTTCTTTCACTAGCTGTTTCAGACATGGGCATTGTCAATTTGCAAAGCATGAAGGACAGAGTGGATGCTCATCAAATTCTTATTGAACACAGTCCTGCTCCCTCAACAGGGTTTAACTCATCTTCAGTTGCTAACCTTATGAGAAGTAGCAAAAATCATTTTCATTCAGAAAAGTCACTGCTAGAGGTCAGTGGTGCTAGAAGACCCTGAGCCAACCAATTCTATCATAACCCTGTTCAAAACCGTGTGAGTCCACAAAGGTGACACATTGCTTCACCAGTTGAAAGGAGATGAGACTTGCATATTCAATTTTGTCACCTACTCAATTTAGATTTGGATTTTGAAGGATTTTTACCTACTCTAGAAAAACAGCCCTTTAAAAATACCCAGAGTCTATAATTTTCCAGGATTACATTAAAAAAAATTTTAGCCCTATTGTTTTTAACAAAAGTGGAAGAAAACATTATTTTTATCATGTATGTGAGCTGCATTATTTATCTATCCTAGAATCTACATGTATAAATGAACTTCAAGGCAAAGCATCCCAGTAATCTCACATACAAGTGGAATAACTATATCGCCATAATACTATAAGGCTAGAGTTAGGGATTAAGAGAAATACGATCAGAGAAATTTATGAAATGCAGAATTTGAGGGAACACACACACACACATACACATGAGAGATTAAATTTACAGACTCTAATGTTGCTTAGAATACATTTTCATAAATCCTGTACTTGGTTTAGTTTTATAGGAAGCAATGCTTTTCACCTAATATGCAGTTAATGAACAGGTACTTGGTTGTGATTCCAATTTTATAGAAAAATAAACACATGGTTAAGAAACTTGTCTTACATAATTTGGTGATATATGATATAACGTCTTTCTGCTCAGCAAGATAATGTTAGAAAAAACAGAAAAATGAAAGTGAGAAATACAAGTATATCTAAGGAAATTGCATGAATACTTTCAAAACTGTACATTCTGCCTCTTTTATACTAGGGCTCTTAATGAATGTTATAGTGATTCAGAGCTGCAATGAGAGTTCCGCCGTTTTCTGTTAACAGGAAAAAATAGCAACTGGATTGTGTGTGGTTATAAGAAAATTTCTTTCTCTTCTCTAGTTGAGTTGTTAAGGTTTATAACGATATTAACAGAGGAATGTTTTGTTAACTATTGCAAACAGATGTGCTCATTTTGGCAGAATATTATAAAACTACGGGCAAGCAATTAGGAGGCGCATAGAATCTGTTGAGCCTCTCATGGAGGTTTGGATTCGATGAATTTTAAATGAAGTGAAATAATAGGAAGGATGTATCATTGGTACTTAATGTAAAAATAGAAACCATTTAAGAAGTGGTTTAAGGACTGATTGTCCCACAGTATTGACTCAGAGGTATCACAATGGGTGGAGATTGTTTTCCATGTATTACTTTATCCAAATGTATCAGGAATTGCCAGAAAACTGTTATGGGACATTCTGTAACCAACATTTCATTTTCAACTATCAAAGGATCTATTTACGTTATGAAATCTGCGACTTAAAGTTGAATGGGTATGTATAGGATTACTCTTCCTTTGACCCATATTATCCCTTTCTATTCCAAAATATATTTGAACCTGCTAAAAAACAAAATATGGTTGTGTTGTTTGACTACTTATAAATACGCTTGAAACAGGTCAATGAAAATTTGGGGTCTGCCCATCCCACTTTGTTAAGTTACTCATCATAAAACAAATTATGGGGTAGGAAACTTAAAAGTTTATGAGGTAGACATGGTAAGAATGGAAATATTTTAAGCACACCAAAAGAAATACCCATAAATATTCCAAGTCACATTATTCCCAGAAGTTCTGCCCTGGAAGACATCACATCATTCTCTTAGCCAATCACCATCAGGCAACATTATTCTTGGAGTCATAACTTTAGGAATGGTGTCAGAAACCAAGTGGGAATCAGAGTATTTAAGGTCAGCGGTTAGAAAATCATCTATCCTGCTCATTCTGCTACTAAGCGCCAGTACCCACATTTCTCTGAACACTTTCCTACATTTTGAGTTTGGGATTTACAGACTAGAAAAATCAACTCAATTGAATGCAAGACTTTAAACTTTACTCACAAATATGCCTAACAGATTAAAATCATAATTGCCAATATTGAAAATTGAGTCAGTTGCTTGTTCATGTTAGAGAAACTTGTTTTTTGTTTACCTAGGGTTTTTTTTTTTTTTTTAG
>NW_008333889.1:1922037-1939460 GCF_000622305.1 Nannospalax galili
ATAAAAAAAAGACCAAGAAAAACATCAGTATTTCACTCTCAAAATAACCAGGTAAATGTTTTGTAATATTTTAAGCTCCCACCTAGAACAATGTGAGGGGGAAAAAAAGATTCAATGAGGAAACTTGAAATTTTCACAAAATGAATACCTATGTATAGGCTGAATTATTTTCTACCAACAAAGAAAAATAGCAAAATATATGTAAAATGAGGACAGTTTTCTATCAAATAGTGGATTAAAATTGATGTGGAATAAAATCAGAATACAAATAACACTTTAGGATCAATGTTAATAATGAAAGAGGCAAATATTATTACCGATTTGGAAAACATACAAGATAAAATAAAACTGAATGGCTACTCAATGTTACTAATAAAAACACATTTTATTTAGTGTAAATGTTTTATGGTCTTTCATAGCCCAGACACAACTTTGACTTATTTAAGAGAACCAACCATGAGATGAACGTCTGAATTTTGGTTTTCTAGTTTATTAAAAAAAAATCACCATTAGATTGTTTAAAGAATGGCTAAAGAAGATTTAAATTTCATATTAATAATAAATGTCTGTTTCTTTTTTAATATATTGATTTGATGTATTTTGACATTTCTCTCTAATTTAACTCTAGAGTTTAAAAGGACATAGGCTGCTTGCATTTAACCTATTTTATATTAATATGTTGGAAATAATAATTATTCCTTTATTGGATAATATTTAAGTCAACATCTCATTCTTCTTTTTTTAGTGAAAAGCCTTAAAGGAAAGAGGTGGGTGCCTAACTGCAGTGCTAAACAAGAGTTATGTTAGTGGTATAAAATAACTTATGAAACTTCTGAACAAAAATAGAGAAAAAGGACAACTATTTATTGATTTTCTTGTTTTTTATTTTGCTTTTTTTGAATTAAATACTCGAATTGAAAACTGAAATGTGAACTTGAAGAATTACAGTGATATATTTACTGACGTTTTTGTATTTTAAAGTAGGGCAGTTAAATAAAGAAAATTGGCTGGAGCTTCCAACAATTCTGAATGAGCCCCATTATTCACTTGCCAAAAATGTAAAAACAAATGCAACATATACTTTAACTATTCCTGAGAGATGTTAATACTTGTTTGAATTTACTTCAGGAGACTGTGGCACATGGCAGTGAGTACTGCGGACCTTTACAGATTGTTGGAAATTTGCAGTAATATATAATACATGTAGATACGTCTGTCTTGAAAAGTTTATTTTGATATAGAAAATATGTGTTCATAAAAATGTTACAGTCTTTTAGGAAAGTTACTATGAATTGTCAACTAATTCAATGGTGTTGTGGAACCCAATCTTTATTGTATCAATATTCAGAAATGTAAATATATAAAAGCTAAGTTAAGCTAGACATATTCCTTTGTAAGAAAGCAATGTGAAAACTCAGAATTCATAAAGGAGTTCAGTAGGTTGTACCCCTTTACATTCACCTCCCCTCAACCCATCCTTAATATAATTATATTTTAAAATACCCATACATTTAATAGAGCTATAGCTTTATGCTTATGGATTTTTTAACTGAACTTAAATAAAAATAAGTATTTTCCATAAAATTTTTTGCTTTACAAAAATATTGATTGTGTATTTTCTAAGAAAGTTTTTTAGAGAAAATAAGGACAAAACTTACAGCATGTTTAAGAGTTATTGCCTACTAAAAAGTGAATTTAGAATAATAATCAAAATATTGGGGAGAATTACACTAGATTCAGTCCCATTAAACAATGATACCAAAAATCCTATAGTGGTAGTGCCAGTAACCAGGTACGGGGGTAGAACCAATTAAACAACAGACACATATCTATTATTTCATAGCTAATGTTCTAGATACACTAAGTATACAAATACTACTACACTCTACTCCAAGATTTAACTCATATCAGAGGTATTGCCCAAACTAAACCGTTGTGGTCAATACACACTCATGAAGGAATATATACATGTCTATTTCTTGTATTGCCAGTGTTTGGCTTTTAAATCACCTGTATGAATTCATCCAGAAGCATTAACCCTAGGATTGTTTACTTAATGACACTGGAGTTTTACTCCATTTTCTAGTACATACCTGCCGTCCAGCTTCATTGTTGTGTAGGTTCATGGCCAGCAATACTTTGCTTTCTTTTTCTGTGGTATTTCTGATGGGGAAATCTAGGAACTTTCTGCTGAACCACATGCCGTACTGGACATCATCAGAGCATCCCCCCCAATGCCAGCCTTCACTTGCTGAGCCACCATTCTGTAAGGTGGTATCGCAGGAGCATTCTGTCATGTTTCCTGCACTGCACGACCTAGTCACAGAGTGCACCAGGCCTGCAGCCATCACAGCATAAATGAATGCTGTCTCCTTGGTGCCTAGGAAAAAGAGAAACACAAGTCTATGAGTTACAGAGCCACATCATTTTCTGTTTATGTTCAGAACAGAGCTTCTTACACATCCTCTTACCAGGGAGGCAATTTTTCAAGTGCTTACAATGGATGCTGTAAGGAGTACATATTTAGAAAGGAAAATCTGCTGTTCTAGCCTTTAAAAACAAAGCAGCATTACTTTTCAGAATTCTACATCAGGGGACTGTCATATACTGTAATGTCACACTTTATTCTCACCTAATACAATTCACGCTTGTCTTTTAAATCTGCGAATGCACTAGTACCTAGCTTTTGTGCTTCATAGACAGTAATAGTTTCTTAGTATAAGTTGAATGTAAACTCTGCATGGATAGCATACATGTAATAAAAAAGTAAAACATTCCTTATCTTTTGAAGAGTATGCTGCACTCACAAAATACAAGTTGAAAAGTGAGGCTTTTTTTTTTAAAAAATAGGTAACACATGCTAGAACACAAACTAAAATTAAGCAATGATCAAGAAATTAGTAGATAAGTATTACTTTCACATTAAAGACGTTTTTAAAAAGGGACTATTGTGATTAACAATCACTGCTATTAATATGAAACAGCATTTTACATAGTATAGCTAATCTCTTACAGTCTTCTAAGTAATGAAATAAGATAACTGAAACCTAACTTGCAAAAACCGAATTGCTGTGGGGCAGCAGCCTATTTTGAAATAGCTTCATTTGCAGTCCTGCAGTACAGTTGGAGTTAAAAATCTTTGTAAATTAAAGTTCCATTAGGACATTCATAAAATAGACTAGAAGGGACTCAGCAGGCGACTTTTTTCTTTCCAGATGTTTAGATTGGAATAGAAACAGCTTCACGCCGGTTGTCCAATAAACCTTTCCGGCAGCAAAAGCTTCTGCGTTTCAGCAACTGTGAAGGACACATCATTTCTGTCTCTCATTTTTCTTTCTTTTTCTTTTCCTTTTCCTTCCTCTTTAGACCAGGGATCCTTCAGAAGTACGTGAGGGCCAAAACTCACTGCTGCTTTGAGGCGGTGAGTGCAGAGACTGAGTAGGGAAGGGTCAAAGGTGCAGTGAGAACCGAAACGAATGAGAAAAACGACAACGTGTTTTTCAACGCCCCAGGCCTAAAATTCTTTGTCTCTGCTGATATCCCAGGAAGCATCCTAACTCCTGTTACCTTTATCGTCGCTAAGTCACCATGCACGTGTAAAAAGAACTTTAATTCACTGCACCTTCGCACACCGCGGGGAGCGTGCCCAGTCTGGGAGAGATGGAGGGAACAGAAAACAGGAGGAGGCAAAAGAAGTCGGGCTCAGGTGACAGTTCCTTTAAAGTCACCAGGGTGCAGCAAACCTGGCGCTCCAAGAGGTCAATAAAACCTGGGGCTGTGCTTCAATTAGCCACTTGTCCGGAGCTCCTTGTGGCCACAGACCTGCTTAAATCAAAGCAGATGCAGCGACAGCGTTCCTGGCTGCAGAGCTCGTGTTTGTCCAGCTGGTCACCCATGGAGCTGGGCTCCCCGGGGTCCGAGGGGTCGACCGGGTAGCGGACTCACAGTTTTCCTGCAATTCTGGGGGGAGCCGCGGGAAGGATGAAGAGCTGCAGCCCCCCCCCCCCGCGCCCCTGCGTCCGTCTGGACTGGGGGAGTCCCTCTCCAGGACCGTACCTGCGCCCGCGGGTCTGGCCCCCATACCCCGAATTAGAGAGCGCGGGACTATGCGAGCGCTATTCGCTCTCTGGAAGGCTCTGGCAGAAAAGTTGTCGCCTTCTACTTTCCTCCAACCCCAAGGGTTCCCGGGACTCACCACTGCTCAACTCATAGCCAAAGAGGGGACCGGTGTCCGGCGGGGCTGCGGCGGGTGTGGCGACCTTGCAGTTCCATCTCTCGTGTCGGAACTGGCTCCTGCACTCCTGAATGCCCAGCCTGGCGCCCTCGCGGATGCTGGGCAGCAGGTAAGGTTTCCTCTTGCACAGCTCCTTCTGGCGGCTGTTTAGTGGCAAGCTGGCGCAGCCCAGCTTCTCAGGAACCCCGAAGGAGGCGATGCCCAACCACCTGTGAGACACCGAGCCCCTGCAGTAAGCC
Organism: Nannospalax galili; assembly: GCF_000622305.1. NCBI lineage: Eukaryota > Metazoa > Chordata > Mammalia > Rodentia > Spalacidae > Nannospalax > Nannospalax galili. The sequence continues at coordinate 1,926,511 of NW_008333889.1, forward strand.
TATCTCCTGCACTCCTCCCCAATCCCATAAGCTTTTCCTCAAATTAGGTCCGCAGTCCCTTTTCCCCCTGGCCTGAGTGTAAAGTTCCCAGACCCTGGTCATTCCTTTAGCCGCACATGCTTCTCAGTACCCATACTCACATCCAGTTGCCCTGGGCTCCGCAAGGGAACAGCGCGAGCACCGCAGCCCACAGCGCGCACAAGCGAGGCAGTGCCAGGAGCGCAGCTCTGTCCATGGCCCACGCATGGAGTCCCCCAGGCCCAGCCACTTCTGTCTGTCTGTCTGTCTGTCTGTCTGTCTGTCTCTCTCTCTCTCTCTCTCTCTCTCTCTCTCTCTCTCTCTCTCTCCTCTCTCGGCCCCCAGGGCCAGAGGTCAGTTTCCTAGGACCCAGTTGACCCTTGCCCTCTTTCTCCTGGCAGATCACATTAAAGAGAAGGGCAGCAATGGCAAAGACTCTCAGCAGTCCCCTAGTACGAGGTGGAGAGAGTGGCCTGGAGTTCTTCGCGGAGTGGGAGATGTGCAGGAGATGTGGGAGCGTCTCTTGCATTCCAAGGTGAGAAACTTCTGTTGATGTCTCGGTGTCTCCATCGCCTGGGCTTCTCTTTGCTTCTCCTCCCCCTGACCGCGCCTGGCTCCTGATTGGCCCAGCAGCAGACCCGCAGCTCATCATCCTGAAACATCAGTCTCTCATTGGCTAACAGTGGGCTCTACGGGGGTGGGGGGTGGGGTGGGGGGGACTCCTGGGCTGACCCTGTCTGACAGTTTGATCAGACCCGGGAGTCTCACAACGTTTCCTCCTGTCCCGGCGCCCTTAGAGCAGGCACTGCCTGATTGGGTGAACCCAAAGAGTAAGGGAGTGATGTCTTAGCATCCTGGGTGAAGATGTGGCTTTGTTAGAAGTTTGAGTCTCACCCACCCAGTCACTTCTGGATTTACCCTCTGAGTAGAGTGACTGGAAAACTCACCCCTCCCCTCTTTCTTGTCCTTCATCTCCCAGGCGAATTATCTTTTTAAAGTCAAAGTTGGTACCAAAAAACCCTGACCTTCCAACACCCAGCTTGAGGTCCCTTTTCCAGGAGAAAGAACGGACCCGGAGCTATACGGCTTATGTTCTTCATGATTTAGGCATGTGCTGTTTTAGTGTGATATCAAATCTATCATATTTTAATTGGGTTCTGCGATTGCTTTTTTCCTTTTGTCTTATTTCCTGCAACCTTTGAGAGTACCATTCATCCTAAGCAAAAATGGCAGAGAAATGCTGAGAGCTGTCTGTCAAATTCTAGACTAGATAGGGGTTAGCTCTAACCTCTTCAGACCCACAGTCATCCTCAGGGAGACTTTGCACAGGGCTGCCCATTGAAAACAACAGTAAGGAAACAATAAGGAACAATAAGGAATGCAAAAACATTGTATTCTGTACCAACTATGTGCTCAGTGCAGTGGAAATTTAGAAAGACCCCCTTTCCCAAGTGTAAAAAATAGCCAGCCATACAAATCTAAAGCAAAATAAATTTCAGACTATGGGTAATGGAGATTTTCAGTAAATGGTATTGCCAGCTTATGCTTTGGCCAAAAGCAACTTAGAAGCAGCAAGTGTTCTGGCACAGATAGTTTTGGAAGGTTAGTTAGCCAGTGTTTTGTCTTCAAAAACTCTCTGAAGGCACTCAGAATATGCTTAGCAGTGGCATCAGAAAGGCCTACCCCACTTACTTACATTACAGAAACATTTTCAGAAATGTTTCTGAAAAGCATCACCTGCTCCGGGCGGACTTCTGGAACATTAATAAACTCTCCAGGTGGAAGTATCATGTCAGCAGTTGCCCCCAATCAGCCTAACTCATGAGAAGGCTTTGATGGCATTTGCTGCTTCTAACCCTCAGCATCAGCCTTGATCAGTAACAGCTCACTGAAACTAGCATCCTGTCCCATTCACTTTTTTTTTCCAGCAAATATTTATTGCTTGTACACTGTGTACCAGGTCCTAAAGCCACATTGTAGTTTTTAGAGGATCAAGTTGATGACAGCGTATGGTTACTGATTCAGAAATATTTTGACTAATGGTTAATGACCTCTCTGAAAATCAGAGCATTCATCCAAGCTCATTTTATCTTGTGAGCTTCTCCAAGAGGGCACCATGTTGCATTCATTGTTGTACCCCTGTTATGTTGTACCCAGTGCACCAGATCCTCTTGTTAGGCACAATGTATTGAGTGGAGTAATGTGATGTGGAACATCCTGAGCAGATACCTAAATGATCTAAATGCTGGAACTAGAGACACAGCCTTCTTGTAAAGGAAACTGGAACGGGTGCAGTCTTGGAATGGGAGGAGACTGTGGAGAACATCAGTCTCTTACACTGGATTTTAGGGCCAACTGTGGTAAAGGTTTCAAAGAGATTGTTTGATTTCTTTTATTAAAAATATATATTGAGACCATGCTGTATTAAAATGTGAGAATAGCACTGAGTCACGTGGTTGTAGAACACATAATATACATGGCAAAACAGACCAGTAGAGCAGCAGTTACAGTACGATACAATACATGTGGGGAATATAGGGTGCCATGAACAAATACAGGAAGATGCCATGAACAAATATAGGAAGATGGGTCTGCAGGGAAGGGTCCTCCAAATGCCGCGCTGGCATCCAGCTAAAGACTCAGGGGAAACAGCAGAGTATACTATTGTGGGAATCAGTCCACTGATTCCAAACCATTCCAGTTCATTTCAAACATCTTGAAATCTAACACAGAATTCTAGGTCCTGCATCTCTTTCACATGGTCTCAGGCCTTGAGGGGTGTTCTGTGTGTACTTCTATAGCGAAGCAGACATATTTCCATTAGTTCACCCAGCTGAAGAAGTAAGTTTGTCATTCAGTGAGCAGAAAAGTGAGTGCCCATTTTGTGTCAGGCACTGTAAACTCTACTTTGTAGGTCACCAGATTCTAACTCAGGTCATCAGGCTTCACTCATTGAGCCCAGTAAGCCCTCTATCTCTGTCTCTTCTTTTTCTACCTCTTTCAATACTTACAATTTATACTAATTTTATAGACAGGGCAATTATTTGGGGAAGATTAGGATGTTCGCTTGAGATTCCTCTGCTAAGTCATCATAGAGTCAGTAGGCAGTCCTGCCTTATTTTGGACAGCCCGTTCTGTCTGCCACACAACCTCACTCAAAACTACCACTGGCTTTTTGTTCTCATCAAATCCCAGATTGGTAGGTTGTTGGGTGTAAATTTCTCCTTGTGTCCCTGGGTTCCTTGCGTCAAGCACATACCATCTCCATCGAAAGTTGTTTGTTTCTAACATGAACAAATCCCACACTGGAGACTTCCCCTAAGGAGCTCTCTGGGAAGTGAATGTCTCTGAGGCAGGTCACATTTTGCAAGGAGGTATCTTTATTTCCCTCTCATTGCTGCCTGTGGAGTTTATGGGCTGGGAAGAGCAGTGGAAGGAACTGGGCTGACTGGTGCTCTAAGCAGTAATGATAATTTTGGGAACCCATTTGAACAATGAATCCGTTTTCCCATCTGTAAAGTAATCAAAAACTATCTGTGAGACTGAACTCTCTTACTGGAGTTTTCCTCTAAAAAGGAAGAAAGTCTCCTCTTTCACAGGCTTGTGTCTAAGACCTGCTGGGGTGGGACACAGGCATCTTATATTTTTACCATCATGTTTGTGTTTGAAATTCAATGAATATGCATTATTTTTAATCACAGGAATATTTTTAAATGGTCAAGTTATCATTTGTCATAATATTGTCAGATCAAATGAAATTTTATTGGGAAAATAAAAGAAGTTACAGATATTTTATGTGTTGGATTATGAAATGGAGGAAATCACTCAATCAAAGCTGTATCTATTAATATAAGGTAGCTCATCTTTCTACACTTACTAATAAACATTGATGCTCTCTAGATTAGAAAAATAATGGAAAAGATAAGTTTATTCAAAGCATATACCCATCTACAAATTTTAAAATATTTCTTTTCCAGGAGTTTCTTTTCTTATTTAATGGTTTTGATTGTGTAATATGGAAGGAAGACAAAATATTAACTGACAAATGAGATATGGCCTGGTGCTCACTATGCTATGACACCTTTCTCAGGTGAAGACACCCATTTCTATAAAATGTTGTCTGAAGGGGGAGGGATTGCAGGTGATCAAACTGAGGTTCTCAGAAATGCTAGACAAGTGCTCTACCACAGAACCATACCAACGGTCCTAAAATATTTTAAAGCCATGCCATTACTTGTTCAAGAAATAGGAACTAATATGCCATCTCATAATCTGAGCTCAGCTACCCCCACATTTGATTAATGCTGTTAATGTGACTCCAAGTCTGCACAGGTGACTGAAGCATATGTAACGTCTTGATTCCATAGAGACGGTGTGTGCTTGAACTTGTTTAATTAGTAGAGAGGGAGGCATTTCAAGCTATCCCTCTGGGAAGGAGATTTAGGAGGAAGAACCAGATTTCAACTGGACTGCATTCATTTCAAGGGCTCTCTCTGTCTGTCTCTCTCTCTCTGTCTCTCTCTCTCTCTCTCTCTCTCTCTCCCTCATCTAGCATCTGTGACTGTGGTCATCTCTGATCAGCTTAGGCAATGGAGCCAAATAAATTGCTAACTGCCAATAAATACCACCTCCCACCTAAGACAGTTGTAGATTACTAGATGTAGAACCCAATGGAGGCTGTTCCTTTTGGTAGTTTTCTCTCAGTCCCTGGGAACTCAGTAAAAAGTCTGCCTGCACAGATATGCCTTGGACTCTGCCTCTGGCAGCCCATCAGAGAACGAGACTTCTAAGGGCCCTCTTGTAAGAATTTCTGCTGCAGATCACAGAGACTTATGCACTGGAAACTGATACCAACAGCACCCCAGCTGGTCTTAACTCCCACGATAGAACAGAAGACCAGAGGTGACTTTTTACATAACTGGGTCTCTATTCATTCTATTTTAAATTCCACCTGGATGCTGCAAGTGGGAACAGAGGACAGGCTTGTGACCATTGGCTCTGAGGAGGGGTGGAGAATTGCATTCTAGATGCCCTGTAGTCCTTTGGTGCCAGAAAAGTTTATAGGAAGGACAGACATGGGGGAGCATGGGAAATACCAGCCATCATCTCAAGAGAAAGAAAAGGGCTTGAAAGGGATAAGGTCTTGATTTAAATTTCCACAACTACAAAAGTTAGGTATTTGTTTACTTTCCTATTGATTAAGGTTGAATAAGTCTCATAAACTGTTAATAGAAAGCAGTTTAACTTAATAAATGAAATTAAATTTGTGTGGGTGTGCATGTGTGAATGTGTATGTATGTGTTTGAGTGTGGTGTATGTACATGTGTATGGATAGGTATGTGCACCTGTGTGTATAAATAAGAGGCTGGAGGAGGACATCAGGTGTCCTGCTCTCTCACTGTCTGCTTTATGCTTTTGAGACAGGGTCTCTCATTGACTCTGGAAGTAGGTCGGCAGACATCAGATTCTGATGACCCTCCTGGTTCTACCTCCCGTGGTTCTGGCATTACAGGTGCCTGACTTATTTGAGTGCTGGGTTCTGAACTCAGGTCCGAATACTTTGTGTTCAACAAGCACTCTCCTATCTCTCCATCCCCAAATTTAAAGAAGTTATAAAACTCATTCTGAAATTTTCTCAAAATCGGGTTTCTCTCTGGAGGTGTTTGTAGGCATTATGCAATCTTTGTGGACTCTCTGTGTGGGAGGGGGGACAAAGCAATGGCAAGTAATCAATCAGAACAAGAGGGGTTAGTGTTACCTAGAGTTGCAGGTAAGCAGAACAGAGGTGAAAGAAACAGAGCTATGTGTTGTTTAAGCATCCCTTTAAATATTTTTCCTGAATTTCTCAAAATTAAGCAACTTTACCAATGAATTCAATATTACAAGTTCTATAAGTTATCAAAAAATAGCTCAAAATCTGATGTTTACATTTTTTAGAGGAATATTTGTGGGATGATCACTGGGCCACCTACAATGAAAACAACATGTTAACTTTTTCTAAAAGGGTTTTACTAAAATGGAACATCAACCTTCCTAGAGAGAGTTCATTGAGAATTGATAATGCCATCTTCTTTCAACTGTGGGTCTGTGTAATTATACTTCATACTGTGATGTCATAAATGTCTTTCAGTCAACAGATGCCAGTCAAGAACCAAATAACACTGATGCTGCGTTCATATTCAAGGTTACTGTTCATGAGTGTCACCATGGTACTGCACTTATTGTGGTGCTGGGGACCAAGTGAAGTAGAATTTTCTGAGTCTTGCTGAGTAGCTACTGATATTTGGTGTTTACTCATGCATGAGTCTTTACCCAGAGAGGAATCACATAGAAACTTGAACTAAATGCTTTCATTTTTTTGTGACTAAAATCTTTCTTCTGTTTTATTTTTGCCTACCTCAGTTTGAAGGCCTCTGCTCTGATGTCTATCATCTCTTGTATAAGATTTATCTGTAGCCACTCACTCCCTTTCTTTATTCTCTGTCAGCAGTCTAAAGAATTTTTCCTCTTTTTATGAACAAGGCCCCAATATTTATATTCTAACTTCTTGAGAAACACTATCATGAAGATTAGAACTTTCCCTTTTTGTCTTATTACTCACTCAATCTCTAGGTCACAGCATGTTAGGAGTCAGTCATCTTTATGTCCCTTTAGCACATTTTTCTCTGAACTTGCTTTTGTTTTATATTTGTTCAATGCACCCTGATTTTCAGTCACTAATTAGATTACAAGTGTTTTTAAATCAAGGAATATGAGAAATCTTTTGCATCTCTCATTGCCTACCATGTGGTTGATCGACAAGTGGGCATTCAGTAACGGTTGTATGGGTGTGGTTTTAAACCTTTCATAAGAACAGTGAACTCAGCTGGGTGTGGTGGCATACATGTTTAGTCCTAGCACTCAGGAGGCAGAGGCAGGCAGATCTCTGTGAGATGGAGGCTAGCCTAATCTACACATAGTGAGTTCCAGGGCAGCTGGGCCTACAGGGAGAACCTGTCTCAAAACAACCAACCGACCAAATAACCAAGCAAAACAAACAACAACAACAACAACAACAACAACAACAACAAAAGAACAGTGGATGCAGGAGAGCATTAAATTGAGTTATCATCGTTTGACACAGTATACTAATTTGTCACTTCTCAGTTGGAAATCATCCATGTCTTATACCTATCATATTTCTTTAGCACGTGTCACATGCCCTGTACAAGTTCCAAGGGGACCTCCAGATGGCTGTGGTCAGTCATTTCATTTCATTGGCTTCTCCTAATGTTATAATCAGTAAATAAACTGAGATTCTTAAATCTTTCTCGCAAATCATAGCCACGTCATATACTCCTGTATGGTAAGTTAGTGGAATTTACCAAGACTCTTACTAGAGTTTTCTCAAGAGAAAGTTTTTATGCAAGAGGGTAAATGTACAGAGCCAGAAGAATTATGAGGGCTCAGAGACAGAAACACAACTGTGTAGTGGGTGTGAGGTGTGTTCCAACTACAGCCCTCTCACCTTCTGCTAATGATTAGGGGAAAAGAGGCATCAATACAAAAATAGCCAACTTGAGGGCTCTCAAGTTCGCAATCTGATGAAATCTGCTGCTGCCAGACAACTTTTAGAGTTGTCACATGGCTTAGTGAAGCAGCTTCCAAAATGGGCTGCAAAACCACAATTTTGATATGCTGGGCCAGATGCCAGAACAGAATCAGAGTCCAACTGACTGGGTAAGAGATTCCAGTTGCAACTTTAGCACTAGTGTATTGTCTGAAATCCCCAGGGCACACTCATGAGACCAGCAACAGACAAATACAGTGGAGCCATTTTTAACACTATTGTGGGCAGTGAATCAATGTTTGCCTTGTAGGTTAACTGAGTTAGGACAGGCTTTGCTGGAAGGAGTTTCCCTTCAGGAACTGATTTGGCCTTCAGCAGATCTTAATGTTATAGTAATTGTTGGCAGCACAGGGTGGGGTTCAGTGCTGGAATCTTACCCGTCATGCACCCCACCCCTGGGCCCTAGGGGTTCTGATGAAGAAGGTATGCACATAGGGAACTGAATGGGTTTGAGCAAATACCAGCTTTATGGAGAATAAAGCTCCCTAGTAGTGCCAGACTGTGCAAAATTCATTCTCCTGAACTGAAGACAGTTTGGCTGATGGAGCAAAGCTGATCAGCAGTATATATACCCAGTTTCAGGCTGAGAGGCCTTAGGGTCATGGGACAGTCATAAAAAGTTCTGACCAAACATCATCTCTTGTAACTAGCTTAGTACTAACTTGGAGAGAAGATACTAGGGGCATCAGGAAGGATGGAACTTTCTGTCCTTGAGGTGGTGAAAGACCATGAAGAGGGAGGGGAAAATCATTTCCTTTGGAGGCACCCACTAGTGATAGAACCAGTCCACTGTCTATACATTTTCCAAGCTGAGGAGATGAGAAAAAAGGGTTAGATTTCTCACCATAGAAGAAAGCAGACCACAGAAATTTCAAAGGGGACAAAGAGAAGGCAAATAGTTCTGCAATGTACAGAAACATATGGAGTAGCTAATTGACAAATGGTTGAAAAACTGGATGAGATTAAATCCCTAAATAGATAACCAGGGTCAGTGAGATGGCTCAGTGGGTAAGAGTCCTTGCTGTACAAGCCTGGTGACCTGAGTTTGATCCTTGGAGCCCATGGAAAGGTGGAATTAGAAAACCAACTCTACAAAGAACTAGCTCTACAAAGTTGTCATCTGCTCTCCACATGTGGGCCCCAGCTTGCATGTGCCTGGACACACATATCACACACACACATCACACACACACACACACACACACACACACACACACCAATAAAAAAACTGAAAATAGGTAATAAAAGGCTTAGAGCAAGTATGTTACATTTGAGAAATATGTTGAAATATGTGGATGATAAAAGAGTAAAGGAATGTTTTGATTCATTAAATGTCCACAATGATTTATTGATGGGTTATGTACATTTACAGGCTATACAACATATGCTACAGCTTTCTGTGACTGCATACATGTAAAGCAATCTGTCACATTTTTCAGGATAAGTTAAGGCATTTGTTAACACTTGTGATAGAAGGTTATTTTGGGTAATTGTTTTCTTTAAGGTGTGCCTTTCTTGGAATTCAAAAATGAACAAATAAAAGAATTACAAGTCATAAATATATCTCACAGCTGGAGAAAACAGAAGAAGCACGTAGGACGATGGAGCTCATCAGGGTTGTTTATCTTTCAGGCTTAGTTCTATGCAGTGATCTTTGCAAATCGTGGAGGCCCACTGTGTCTCCTTTTCTCATACTTAAATGATGCTATTTGCTGTTCTGACCAAAGACACGTAACAGACATTCAATAGGACATGACAAACAACTTAAATAAAGTGATCTCCCTGTGACAATTCCGATAATCCTATCGCTTTTAAAAATTCACATATGTGAGACAAAGAATCCTACAAGTCATGAAATGAAAAATAGAATCTCCTATTCTCACAGGAGTAACAACTTCAGCCCCTTCAACTTGTTAAATCTAAAAGTTACTAACTTTTTATAGGTGTGTATATGTGGTGCACACAAGTGTATATGTGTATGTGGAGGCCAGAGATCGATATCTAGTGTCCTCCTTTAATATTCTCCACCTGATATATTGAGGCAGGGTCTCTTACATGAACCTAGAATTCCCTGATCATCTAGTTTAGCTGGCCAGCTTGCTCTGGGGATTCTCTGCCTCCCTAGTGCTGGGATCACAGGCAGGCCACCAGGCCCACCCAGCATTTATTGAGAATTGAACTCTCATCTTCACATTTATGTGTCAGTGTTTTACCCACTGATCAATCTCCTCAGCCCCCTACTAATTTTATTGTGTCAAAATTTTAGGCATAACCAACTTTCATGCCCACTGTTGAACACTTGTATTTTTAAAAGTCTTTTTGATAATAAGTATGGATGTTTTAAAATTATGGTTATATCAACAATAAACTATTATTATTATTTGAGACAGGGTCTTACTATATAGTCCTGACTGGCCTGTAACACCCTATGTAGACCAGCCTGGCCTTGGCTCACAGAGATCTGCCTGCTTCTGCCTCCCAAATGCTGAGATTAAAGGTGTGTGCCACCATGCCTGGCAGAGTCTTCATTTTGTTATGAGAGTTATTCGTGTTAAGTCATAAATTATACTATAATTATTTTTTCTTTTCCTACTTTACATTTTCCCACATTTGCTCAGTTTTCTTTTTAGACTGTATTATAAATTGAAGTTTTAATTACATATTTATAAGGTACAGAATGATGCTCTGAAGGTGCAATGCAGAATGAATGAAGCTCGTTAACATACATTGCCACAAACATTCATTTTTTTTTTTTATTGGAATGAGAACAGTAGAAGTTTGCTCTCAACTACTTTGTAATATGCAATTTGTTGCCACTAAATACAGTCAGTGTGTTGTGCAGTAGATCTCTGGCATCTTATTCTTCCTAACTGAAACCATAGTCCTTTATCCTCTTCTTCCCACCCCAGCCTCTGCGTTCCACTGTTTATACTGTTTCTGTGAGTTCCTATGTTCCTAGCTTTCTATGCACTTATCCAAAATCAACACAAACCTCACCAGTTTTCTAAATCTTTTATATCTACTAAAAACCTTTTATATCTTTTATATCTATTATTTTTATTGAGAATCTTACACATGCATGTAATGTTTTGAACAATACATGCCCCATTCCCTTCCTTCCAATTCTTCTACATGCCCCTGCCTCCACTTTTCCAAACCATCTTTGTGTGTTCTTTTTTTTAAACTCACTGAATCCACTTAGTGCTGCCTGACTGTGCAAGACTGCTACTGGAGCATGGATAACCTCTCAGGGGCTGTATCCCTGAAGAAAACTGACTTCTCCCTTCCCCAGAAGCCATCAATTGCCAATAAGTTTTCAGCTAGGGTGGGACTTCTTGAACCCTTCCTCATCCATGCTGGGATTTTGTGTGGCTTCATCTTATGCAGGTGTATGCAGTCACAGCCACTGTGAGTTCATGGGTGCAATGGCCCTGTCACATCTGGCAAACACTGTTTTGAGGCAGACACTGACTACCTCTCACTTTTGCAGTCTTTCTGCCTCCTCTTCTACAATAATCCTTGAGCCTTCAAGGCAGCTATGCTATAGCTGTCCCATTTAGAGCTTAGTCTCTGTATGTTGCCCACGTCTTTGCATCAATCACCGTCTGCAAAGAGAAGCTTCTCTGATGATGTTTGAAAGATGCACTAATCTGTAGCTATAAAGAACTTAGCAGCAGTAACTATGCCCATTTAGAAGAATAATACTATTAGGGGTGTGTGTGTACCCACATATGTGAGGGTACCTGCACAGGCCAGAAAAGGGCATTTGATCTTCTGGACCTGGAGTTAGAAGCAGTTGTAAGCCACCTGACTTGGATGTTGGAACTTAACTGAGGTCCTCTGGAAGAGCAACAAGAACTCTTTTTTTTTTTTTTTCTTTTTTGAGGCAGTGTCTCCCTGCAGCCCCAGCTGGCCTGGAAATTGCTATGTGTACCAGGCTGGCCTCAGTTTCACAGATATCAGCCTGCCTCTGACTTTGCCTCTCAAAATTAAAGGCATGCACCACCACCTGGCCAGCAAGTACTCCTAACTATTAAGCCATCACTCCAGCATCAATATATGAATATTTTCTGAAATTGTCATCCCTCTGCTTTTTCCAAGTTTCTTTCCTTCTGCTTGCTTTGTTTTGATCATTTTAGAAGTTGCCTAGGATGTCTGGATGTCTGGTAATCCTTGGTGGCTGATCATAATTATGAGAGGAGGATTTAGACAGTTAGCAACTCTGACCATGTGGGTAGGGGACTTGAATTTTATTTTGCTGTGACCTTGATGATGAGTCATTTGTTTTGGCAATTCTCCAGTGTCAATATGTTTCTGCTTTATCCCTTAGGCTGGTTAGTTCCCCAGAATAGAATATTCTAGTTTCCTGTTTTGATGGATAATGTTTATCAGTCTAGGAGGAGCAAGGACATGAGAAGTTTTAGCACTCACTGTCTTAAAAAACATAAGTATATTTGCATCTCTACTCTGGTGTTCCTTAGTACTTACCCTCTGATCTTAACATTCTTCAAAAAGTAGACACACTGTCGTCTGCTAGAGTCTAGTGGGACACTTGCTAAGCTCTCTCTACTGGGAAAAGCAATTTAGGATCTAACTGCTTCCTGAATTTTCAGTTAACCCTTTTGTTTTTAGTCCGATATTTGAATTGATTAATAGGGGTTGGGGTGCCTCCAATTCCTAAGACTTTTGAAAACTTTGTGGTGTTTTTCCCAATGACTTAGGACTCCACCTACTTGAGTCTGATTGTTGTGTCATCATTCAGTATCCGATTTCCATTTTTGATCTCTTGCTGCTTGTGCTTCCATTCTTGTTCTTTGTTCCTTGGGTCTATGTTCTTTAAGAAGCAATTTACTAATCTTGTAGTAGACGTTTGAAACAGAGAAAAAGTAAATATTCCTGGTCAGTCTGTCTCCACAAACTACAACACAAAGATTCCTGTCAGAGGAGCAGCTATGCTGGATTAGGGCCAGCTAAGGACTGAATATTATCTCAACTAGTTTTTAAATTTATTTTTATTTTTGCTTTATGTGTATGAGTGTTTAGCCTCCATGTAGATATGTGCACAATGCCCTTGGAGGACAGAAGGGGACGTCAGATTCACTGGAACTGGAGTTACAGTGGTTGCTGTGCTCTTAACTACTGAGCTGTCTCTCTAGCCCCATGATTCTAGTTTTGATTAAACATTTTCATTTTTTTATTTTGTATAGACTAATCTTCAAAATATCTTGAAGATTATTTAAAATTTAAACCACATTAATGCATGTTCATTGTGTGGAAAGACTGGGAGATATATACACATATATATATATATATATATATATAT
>NW_008333889.1:1939524-1955217 GCF_000622305.1 Nannospalax galili
CTCAGGGTCTGTTGCGCTATCAGAAAAACCATATAATATATCTTTATGTGAATTCATTATAGTTTATAGTGTTGAGGGGTGGAAAGTGACTCACAAAGAAATGAACACCTGGTGCCCAGTTCTGCACTATGGCTCAGAGCCCGCCATTCCAGATCATGAGCCTGCCATGTCAGATCACTTCTGTGGCCCACCCATAGTCACTGCTACCTTTTGCCCACTCCTCAGGGCCTACAGTCTTGCCCCAGGACAGTAAATGCTGGGCCATTCCATTCTTGAGCACCTCCCCAGCTCCTGTCCAAGAAGGCTCAGAAAGCCCCTCTCTCTGTGGCTAATTCTCCACAGTCAATTCTCCACAGCAGGCCCTGCCTCTTGGAGGAAACAGGCTGCTTAGGACACACTCCACCCCTTTCCTCTGCTCTTACAATCTTTCCGCCAATCTTCTACTAAGGTCCCTGAGCCTTGGAGGGGGTGACAGATGTAGGGCGGTTTCTCTTGTATCACAGCAGCATAGTAACTTCTTGGGCCTCCCCATTATTTGTCTTTAAGCCCTGGCCATTGATTTATCTCAGCGGTGTTTCTTTTACTATAAAGACAAATAGAAGGAAATAGACAAATCTAAACACAAACACGAATGTAAATACAAATGTCGAGAAGATATCCCGATAGGAATATTTATTAAACAGTATACTTGTCCCTGCTAGGGCCTGTAGCCTTCCTCGACACAAGGTGTTAGCCTGGTCTACAGCACCAGATGTGTGTTCCACCCCTAGGAGCAGGCCTTATCCAATTACAAATTTGTCAGTTGTACATATGTTGGTCGAGCCATTACTGCACTTGCAGGCATTGTTTGGCATGTCCATAGTGTGCAGCACGTGGGGTCCATTGTTGATAGGGGACCCTATCTTCCCCAACCATCTGCATAGAGCCTTCTGGCAATATGAACGTCATCCATCCAGTGGCACGGAGTATTTTTGGCTTAGTCTCAGCTCCATCTCTTCTTCTCCAATGTTCATGTCATGCAGTGTCTTCAGCAACATGGACTTACTGACCTTTCTAGTGTACAACTGACATCAGTAGCAATAGACTTCGTGAATCTGAGGACCTCTAGGATCTCTCTCTCTCTCTCTGACCAACAACTCATAGGGGGGCAATCATCCCTGGTACTGTAGATTTTCTTAACAGTTGTATAGTTTGGAAGCCTGTTTTTATCTTATCTAACCATAAAACTCCCAAGAATCTTACAGCTATAGCTGGCCTTTGCTTCTTCAGGTATTTTTCAAATGGGTTTCACATCTTTAAAACACTTGAAGGAAGGCTAACATTATATATTAAATCAATCATAGATAAGGTCTAACAGAGTGGAAAGGTTTTATCCATTTGTATTAACTGTTTTCTCCACAGATCCTTGTTGGGTACCATAGCACGGGTATGAGTTATTAATTTGGTTAGTTCTTTACTGTCTTTAGTTATCCCTTCAGAGTCATTTCACATTTGGGGGATGTTACATGGAGTCTCTTTGTATTCTTTTAGCCTTGATACACTTTACAGGTGTTAGCTCCAGTTGCATGACTCTGCACTGGGTTAAGGAGGCAGGAGGTTTCTCTTGTTCCTGATGCACCTGTTGGTTCTGAGTCAGGCAGGCCCTGGGTCTGCCTCCTGACTGTAGCCGTATCTGTCATTTCTCCATTGACCACACCTGGCTGCTTCCACTCTTAGAATAACCTTTATCAGAAGAGAAATGCATCTTATTTAATCCTTGGGGATTCTTAACCACCCCTGGGATAGTTTTTACCCTTTGAATGCCTGTTGTAAACTGTTCTTCTGGTTTTAAAGCCTTCCAGAGACTCCTTAGTACTGACTTTAGTTTTCTATCAATTCTTTCTCTGGGAATTTGGGCTCAACATAGGTCTTGCCACATTTGTCTTCAAGTAACCCAAATGGACCATTTCTTCTGTCTGGTCTGTTTTATATCTCTTATAGGGTGTTCTGTTATTCTACAGACAGATTTTACATGCTGATAGAATCATTTAGATTTGCTAAAGCCTCTCTCACTTTACAAAGATCCTGTCCCATTAAAGTGCTTGGCAAAACCATTAAAGCTCCATACCATTCTCGAGGTCCCAATTATATTAAGCTTTCCTTCATATCTCTGGTGAACAGTCTTATCTGGCCCAGTCAGCTGGACATCATATATTGCTTTTCTCATATCTAGTTCTCTCAGTAATGCCTGCCTCTCCTTTATAGTCCTCCAGCCCCTGCTAATCATGTTAGTCTCCCTTGATGATGACCATGTATCTTTAATGCCTTCAATCAGCCATCCCATTAAGGACTGCTCCCCCCCTGCATTGGCCTAGGTTGAACAGCCTATATTGCAAGGATGGATAGGTGGTTATATAACTCAGCTGTGAGGGTTCTGAAGGACTTAGACTGATGTCATTTGCTCCCATGTCCCACACTCTCACAAGCCACATGGCTAGGGGCTTTTTGATTGCTTGCTTGTAAGTTTTTCCTAGTTTTAACAGTTCCAGTGTGGAATATTTCCTAGCTAAAGCACTGTTAACTTTTTTTTTTTCCTTTTTGTATCAATGGTTGAATCTGAGGGGCAGCTTTAGCTTATTTAATTTTTAGTTCATCTCATTTTTTACTACTATCTATGTTTTCCTCTGAATCCTTGGACCTTACACAAGTTAAAAAGTCCAGCTTTTTTATTCTCTCAAGCTGGGCAACTGGATCTGCCAGGACCTCTGCAGACTTTTCAGTTTCCCCTGCCTGGGGCATATCTTTTATTATGCAAAGTGGCCACACCCCCTCTCTGGGCTCTCCATTTGTGTCCAAAGCCTGTAAAAGTTTTTCTAGCCTCTCGGTACCCTTTAACAAATCTTCACATACCCGCAACATATTCCCACATTTACAACACAGCTGTGGCCCACACTTCTGCATGGCTAGCCTCTTTTTAGTTACAGATTTTATAATCCATTGTATAACCCATGTAACTATTGCTAACCCCATTAAATGTATAGGGTTTGATTGCCCTCTCCCCTGCATTCCTGGCAGCTGCTCCTGGATTTGGGAATCAGAGGCCATCTTACTGGTGGCAGAGGCAGTGGGAACAGCACTGTTTCCCCAAACCCACACTCCCAAGGCTGTGGTTTGTTTATCCAGGCCAGACTATGCCAATTTTCTCACCCGAGTCCTGTCGGGGTCTCTTGCACTACCAGACAAGCCATATAACATATCTTTATGTGAATTTATTATAGTTTATACTGTTGGGGGGAGGAAGTGACTCACAAAGAAACGAACCCAGTGCCCAGCTCTGAGCTGTAGCTCAGAGCTTGCCACTCCAGCGAGCCCATCATTCCAGATCACTTCCACGGCCCATCCATAGTCACTGCTAGCTTTCGCCCATGCCTCATGGGCCCACAGTCTCACCCCAGGTCGGTAAATGCCAGGCCATTCTATTCTTGCACACCTGGCCTCCGCATGCCTCCCCAGCTCTTGTCCAAGATGGCACAGAAAGCCCCTCCCTCCGTGGCTACCTCTCCACAATCAATTCTCTGCATCAGGCCCCACCCCTTGGAAGAAACAGGCTGCTTAGGACACACACACACATACACACACACACACATTTGGTCTTTTTGAGACAGGGTCCCCCTGTAGCCTCTGTTTGCCTGTAACTGGCTGTGTAGACCATGCTGGCCTTCATCACAAAGAGATCCACCTCCTTCTGCCTATCAAGTACTGGGATTAAAGGTGTGCACCACCATGAGTGGTTAGCCTGGAGTATTTGATGAGCAAGAAAGAAAGTCACTTGTGATCCCAAAGCAGAACTATTTCTGTTAACATTTTAGTGCGTGTTCTTTTGATGTTTTTCCTTGTCTGTGCCTGTTTTGTACAGAAATACCATATCACACAACTGCTTTGGTACTCTACTTTTCATTTAATATATAAAAGCAAGATTATTTTTAAATTAATTTAACACAAATGTGAATTTTGTTTAGCCTTGTGATTACATTAGCCAGTGGTTACAATTCTTTGGTAAGTCTTTTTTTCTCTTTGGTACTTTTTGAGCTAGTACTTTGAGCCACTTACATGAATTTACTATTGTTTTATGAGAGCTATTGACATCTTAGCAAGAATCTAACAAAAGAAATTCACTTTTTGTTTAAACTTGTATATGCCTTTGGCAAATTTATAGTCCTGTACCAAACAACTGTTTCAGTCAATAATGAGTCACATATACTTATATCTATAACTCATAGTCTAGGTCTGTAGTAGTTAGACTTCCTAGGGTTGTGGAAGTACACTCTGGGATATTTGCACAAAGATGAAAGGGCCTAAAGATGGCACCTCTAAGAATGTATCTCTGCTATTAAGATACATGATGACACCTTAGGTTTTTCAAGAAAAACTTGAAAGAACTTATTGAAAGTTCTTAGAATACCACCTAGTCTGGCCACGCTGTACTTTCCTATAGCTGTGTTATAATTCTTTGTTTTAATACCGTCTTGGCAGTTTGGGAGTACAGAAATTTTAGCCACTTACTTATCAGTACAGAGCTGATATATTGAAGACAGGGCTTTGAAGGGAATAAAAACCATGGGCAATGAACCATATATGGTAGTGATCATGACAAGATCGTTGCATCATAGCCAGGTGAGGCTCAGGAAGTATCTGCAGGTCACATACTGAAATGCTTCCCTGTATCAGCTTCTCTTTCATATGAACGTTTAATCACTGTTGTGTTAGTAGTAGTATTCATTGTGTGTGATGCCATTCATAATTGATCCAACAGTCGCAGTGTTTCAAATCATAGTCATCAACACAGATGCTATTGAAAATGCATACTGAAAATTGAAAAAATCTGACAATTAAGTTTTAGGCATTAATTTAGGGTTCCAGACTGATCATTCTTAGTATATAAAGCAACTGGAACAGTATCCTAGGTAGAAGAATGAGCCAGGATCAACCTTGTACTGAAAACACAATCGCATTTACTGAAGTTGCTAGAGAATATAACCCTTTACACTGGGGAAACTTAAGTCAGAGTAAAGGACAACTTCCATTACTGGGACATGTGACAAATATGACAGGCATATGCATTTCAGTAGGTTAAGCTTATTTCTTATGCAAGAAAACTCAAGATTCTAACAACTGAGCTAAGAAAAGAACTATTTTTTTTGAAAGACAGTTTCAAAATTACCAGTAATCAAATTAGCTTGTGTAGAGCAAGACATTTGTTTTCCTTTTGTGACTACTCCTATCCTCCTGTGATTAAGAGCATCTTTATGTTCTGTGGGCCCAGCAGTTGCTTCACGGCTAAAAACTAACCACACATCTGTATAATTGAGTTTTATTTTTCAGCTAAAGGCTTAGACTTTTTACTGCTTGTTTTTGACACAGCCTCTAAGATATACTTGCTGAACTTTTGGTTATATTCTACACCATTCTGGATAAATGCCTATTATGACATCAGTGACATCTGCCATCACTTCTTTAGGGTTTCCATGCCCCCCCGCCTCTGCCATTCTCTCTTTTCTCTCATTCATTCTTGTTCCTTCCCTTTCTTTAGTCTTCTCGTCTTGACACCTGCTTTTCCTCTGCTTCTTCTTGTAGTTTGATGGGTAAAATAGGCTTATCTTCCCGACTGGGGTCTAGGGGGGAAAGCATTCTTTGGAACCATGAGAATTAGTATTTAGGGCATCTGAATCTTGTTCTCGGGGGAAGTTTTGACAATGATCATGTTACATTGAATGTAGACATAACCATGGCATATTTAGGTAACAGCTACACTTTTAATTGGCATGCAGATGACGTAATAGGAGCTTATACTTGGTCCTCAGGTAACTGAACTATTGTACTTCTTTGGAGGCCAGAGAACTACATATGGTTACAAATGTAAAAATCCTTTAGGAATAGAATGTCATCCATAATTCTTTAATATTCCTATTCAGTGGCTTTTTCAGGAAAATGTTCTCTATATCTGATCCTATCCATTCAGGTCTTGATTAACCAGTGTTCTCATATAAATGTACTGTAATAGTTTATTTAGAGGTTCTAGAAAGGGAAGACAGTTGTTGCTCTGCAATTATTTGGGTAATTTGTTTTCTTCAATGAGCATAATGCCTTGCAACTGGATATAGGACAGAAGACACTTACTGTCCCGAATCAGCCAAATTGATCAGGGCAGTCATGAAGGGAAATGGCATCTCATCCAGTTGAGCAAAGGGCTCGGCATATATCAACTTGAGGAACTGCTGAAGAGATACAAATTACCCAGACAACTAAAGATTCCAGAGATGACCTAACTGGGCTGTCCCTCTTACTTTTTGTTTTGCATTTGACTACATCAGCAGAGTCAGAGTTAACCTGTGGCTAGACAGGTCATAGGCCTTGGGTGAGAGCCTATTACTGTTCTGCTAAAAGGACATAGCACTAAAATGCCTCTTAATGACATAATTCTACCCATAGATTAGTGCATCTTTCAACCTTCATCACAGAAGCTTCTTTTGACAGTAAATGGCAATGAACACAGAGACCTGCAACTTGTCAACATACAGAGAATAAGAGACTGCTGAATGCTCAATCCTAAATGGGACACGTATTACTCCTTCCTCCCAAGGCTCAGGGATCCCCTCTGGAAGAGGGGCAGAGAGATTATAAGAGCCAAAGGCAGTGGATGACTATAACAAAATAGTGTTTTCTAGACACAATAGGAAAGTTGCACATATGAACTCACAGTGGTTGTGTCAGCATGCACAATACCTGAGAAAGCTCAAGCCAGACTAAATCTCAGCATGAAGAGGGGAGGTGGTACAATGCTCTCCCTGTAGCTGAGGAGTTATTGGCAATTGACAACTGCTGGGAGGAGAGTAAGTTTTCTTTAAGGGTGTCGCCCCTGGTGGGTAGACCACACTCCAGTGGATGGTCACACACCCAAGTGTATGGGTAGCACAAATTGGACTTTAGGGGTTCAAAAATAAGACACAAAGGTGGGTGGGTAGGGAAAAAAAACTGATCAAAATACATTAAGCAATATTCCTAAAGAACTAATAAAAAATGAGGAAGAAAATTCACTCACAGTGTGAATGCCTAATGACTTCTAACCTCCTAATAATATTAGCATCTTAAGCTATTGTGGAAGCTAATTTATGTGATTTCTGCAATTGAAAGGATTTTAATAGCAGAATCTAGTGAGTCATTGTAGACTCAGTATGGAACCAGGTGGTAATGATTGCTTTAATTTCACACACAGCTGTATGAGTGGAAGTCTGAGGACCATGCTCATGGTTTGCTGTCTTCTTTCTACCTCCCAGATTAATAGATTCATATTTGAGAGGCATTAATGCCACTTGAAAATGAAATTAATAGAGGAAATATCTGCCACTTTATCTTAGGAACAAATATACAGAAAAAGTCTTTTCACTAAACCACTGTTACAAAACAGAATTGGTGAGTATAGAAGATACAAGCACTTATTTGAAAGTCACCAGAAACAGATGTCTCCTTACTTATGCTTTTCAGTAAAAATGTAACCTCTCCATTGATAGTGCTCTTAGTTCTATAATTAAATTCAGTTGCATTGTTAATGTACTGATGACATTAACTTGTATCTCATACACATAAGACTGGGGATATACACATGTTAACTTGAAACAGCTGCTTGCAAAATTACTACAATATGGCTGGTTCTTCTTTTAACTATTATGTCCTATTTAAACCCGATTTACATCTGTAAGCACTTATTATATATAAAATTAAATGAAGATTTATGACAGAAAATGAATTTTGATGCTACATTAACATTGCATTTGACAATAATACAATAGAAAAAGCCAGTAGGGATGACCTCTACATCAAAAGCTGTGTGCCCCATTGGTGTGCATGTCAGAGCGAGCCTACACAGACATCTTCTCACATACATTAAGCTCCACTTAATTGACAGGTCTGCATGGGGCCACCAGTACAAGATCTCTCCTGTCTTCTCTAATCTTGCTATAAGAATGACATCTTGGCAATAAGTTATTTGATGCCCTCTGTTCCCTCTAACAGTCCTAATTCTGGCTAGCTGATAACCTTAAATCCCACACCCCAAATGTCTTACTTTGCCTTCTTTTAAAACATTAGTATCTTTGCATGAACCTGAGGTATGAAGCGTGACTATATGTTCAGACTTAGTGGGCATGAATTCATCTAAGCCTTTCCAGTTTTGATAGGGTCAGGATAAAGAGAACGTCTACTCCTGCTAGGATAAGCCATGATCAGGGGCATAAAAGGAAGAGACCTGAAGCACATTAGGCCTGCACGAGTTACAAGCCTCATGCTGGCTCAGCATTTCCGTAGAGCTGATTTGTGTTTGAGGCTCACATCTTCCTGAACTACCTCTGCAAAGGTCCATTTCCATTCTCATAGCACAATAGGAACAAGCAATTGTACTTACTCAAGAGGGTTTCAAAAAAATCATGATATATTTTCAGTACAATGCTTTTTCAAAGACTTTAACAAATTCTACTTGGAACACAATTTCTGACCACAGGAAGTGCTAGTGTTTGGTAGAGCTTAGAGTTTTTCATGCTATGAAAAAAAAATCATTGAGTGTCTTTCCTCTGTTAGGCAACTAATTTCTAAACAATGTGCAAAGATCAAAACAGAATAACACTAAGTGAAAAAAGCCAGCCACCAAAGATCACATATTGTTTGACTATTTATACAAGACATGCAGGATAGGTAAATCCATAGAGACAGAAAGCAGATCAGTGTTGTCTAAGTTTGAGGATGGAAGACAGGATGTGGTAAGTGTGACTGCTATGCTTCTTTTGAGGGTGACAAAATGTTCTAAAATTGGATTATAGTGAGTAACCTAATTATGTAAGTATATTTAAATGCACGATATAAATTTATTCAAAAACAATGAACTGCATACTTTTATATGAGTAAACAGGGCTATAGAGATGGCTCAGTAGTTGAGTGTATACTGCTCTTACCCAAGTTTGGTTCCCTGCACCCATGTTGAATGAGCTAGTGTTAACTCTAGCTCCAGGGAAATGTGATACCTAGTCTCCACAAGTACCTGCATTCTTGTGTACTGTCCACACACAGACACATACACACAATTTAAAAAGTTCTGCCAAATAGCAACTTTAGAGTAAGATTATATATCTATGGTTGAAATCATAAATACAACCAATCAACAATAAAATTTCCACAAAACCAAGATAGAATAATAGGCCTCGGTCCCTTTCTTTATTAGCTTACATTCTAGAGAGTACACACTTAAATAAAGATGTAGGGACTGGGCTAGGGGTGAGCAGAGAGGACTCATACAGGACAAGGAAACAGAAAGAAAGGATATTTTGCTGAGTATTTGAGGAATCAAAGAGGTCCCTTGAGGAGGTGGTACATGAGCTGAGGAGAAGCAGTGGCAAAGCATGGGATGCAATATTTGCTAAGCCTCCACTTTGTGTAAAACATTGTTTAGTAGAGAGCAAGTGAGTCAGTCCTGAGCCTTGAGAAGCTCTGTTTATTAGGGCAGAGTATACAAAGGTGATTATAGGCAATAAAACACTGTGATAATACAATGATAGCGATGGACAGAGGGGCAAGAAGTCACAAAAGGGAAAATAAATCTACTTAGTGGGGTGGAGGCCACGTAAAATAACTATGTGGGAGTTTTAACACAATGTGCTGCAGAATTATGATCTTGCCAAGTGCCTTCTACCCAGTGATGCTCTCAGCTCCAGCTCACAGGATGCAATTACATTGCTGTCACCACCTTATTTCTCATCTACTCATCTCAGCCTTTGGCAGTGGGAAACCCATAAAATCAGAGGCACTCAAGAAAGCTGTGAGGTGGATGAGAGAGCAAAGAGGCAGCATGTGTGGATGGCCTGGATCACTACTGGGTAGTTTTCTCAGGACAACTCTGTCCATCCACTTATTTTCAGCAGGTCACAAAGCTGAGCTGCTCTCTTTCTTCCAAGCTCTGTCTAGTTTTACACGTTGAAACCTTGTGACTCTTCAGTCTAGTATTCTCAATATATCCCCATTCAGGTGGTTTCTGGCTAGTCAGTCACTTGTCACCTCTCAAAAGAAGCATCTGGAAGACACCTCCCCAGCATATCCCTCCAGGCTCTGCCACTGCTTATTGGCACAGGCCTAGAAGCACATTCCCCACCTGTCCAGATGAGCACCTAGCAAAAGGATCCAGATATATAGAGTCTGTTATTCTAAAGCTTTAATACACTGCTAAAAATCAAGAGGATTGTGCTAAGAACAATTCAATGGCACTTTTATCTAGTGCACTGTGGATATATGTGAACACATGAATATACTCTTTATATATGCGTATGTTTATAGTATAGATGTTTTCATTTAAAATAATTCAGAATTCCTGTTTTTAAGGCTTTTATTTGATATGTATCTTGCCCAGGTACAAATGAGGAAGGCCTGGCCTTGGCCTAATAGTTTAGAATTTTTAGCTGCAGAGGCAGTATAACAAGTCTGTGGTGGAGGGAAGGCATTTGTTTTCACTGTATTTGTTAACAGTTTACTGGAGATAACTGCCCAAAGATGCTCCTCTGGACGAGAAATCAACATCAATAAAGACAATACCTCAAAGACTTATCACGGCCCCAGGAAATAGAAAAACCTCATTTCAGCCAGTTGTTCACTTGAGATTGCCTATTCTTCTGGGAAATAGGAACCTGAGAGGCAGAGTGTGTATCAATGTCATCTCAGTTTCTATAAACAATTCATGGAAGGTATCAATTTATTCATATGGTAGGTGACCAAGAAAGAGTTCTGGGTGTTTACTAATAACATGGCCCTGGAAACTCCATCCTACTGAGAGGATCCTGTTTTAGTAGGAATAAGCTGTGTTGAGGGTTGAATCTACACCCTTTTAAAAACATGCTACTGGTTTTACATGGCTAATGTGAGTGTTGAGATGGGTATTCTTGGGAGGCAAGTGTGAACTGGTTTTCCCTAATGGGCATGCACATTTGGTGGAAACCAGAGGAGCCACATTGATGCCATTTGATGATGACAAAAGTATTATTTTAATTTCATTCATGGTATTCTTAAGACAGACCAAACTTTATGTTACAAGTAGAAGTAACTACAATTAATTTCATGTTCTGCCAATGATATGGACAGTGATTTTTTTAACAAAGGCTTATACATCCTTTTTATGATATTGTAAAATTAGAGAGCACATTAAAACATAAGCTCCATGTTATATGCAATTAAGGCAAGGAGAATGCAAATGTAAACTTTAAAATGAATCTTATATTACATAGTAAATGGGCATAGAAAAAAGCTGTATAAATTCCATATAAAAACAAAGATAAAGATGATCAAGAATTGGGATTTCTCTGGTAGATGATTGATCCCTTGGCTGGAGAGAACCCAATTTAGTGAAAAATGAGTTGTCAGTTCAGACTTTTCACAGGAAAGACCATAGGAATGATTATGGCACATTTTCTACTTTCCTGATGAAATAGTATAGGATTGGAAGCAAGTTGTCTGCTATTTGGTTGACTTGGGTTATCATTTTTGGCCCAATAAACACCCCTAAATTTATTATTTAGACTTTTAGGGAGTATGAGAGCATTCAGAGTGATGTACATATTAAAAAGAAGTTCTGAAAAGGAGTCCAACATCTGTCAGGGCATGTAGAAAGTGTTTATAATTTGTGCTCTTACCAGTACCCACAGAGACCTGAGGAAAGTCCTCTGATTCCCTTTCTGTCTAGCCTGGGCTAGACATTCAGCACTGGTATCCAGCACCATCGTTTCATATCCATGCATTTACTACAAAGAAACACACAGATTATGTGGCCCAGGTCTCTAGTTATTAAGGTAAAAAACCCTTGGACACCAAAGAACATTTCATATTTAAAAATCTTTAATTTATTTTTATTTTACATGTATGAATATTTTGCCTGCACGAATGTAAGTACACCCCTGGATGCAATACTGCGGAAGACAGAAGAGGGCACTAGATCTCCTGTTAGTTACCATGTGGGTGCTGGAAATTGAATAAGGGTCCTCTGCAAGTGTAGCCAGTGTTCTTAAACACTTAGTCATCTCTCCAGCCCCAGAACATTTCATATTTAAAAAGCTTGTACAGATTCACCTACACTACAAATTACATATGCTGATTTTATTTTAACATTTAAAGTTTTTTCCTACCAGACATAGTATCCTAGTCCTACAACCTCAGTATTCAGGAGCGCTGAGGCTGAAAAACGTACAGTTCCAGGCCAGCCTGGTCCACATAGGAATGCCCTGTCTCAAAAATCAAACAAAACATTGCTCCCTAGGACTGATTAATGCAAACTATGGGCCCAATAAAAATTGGAGACTAGAAAATTAAAATGTTGACCTTGATGTTTTATGTACATGAAAATGAATTCTACTAAGATGTCAATATATAGATTTTTATTACAAAAAGAGCAGAATACAACAGAATGATATATATATATATATAATATGTAAATATATATAAAATATCATTACCATTTGCTCAGCGTTAAAAGCATCATCAAATTGACAATTTTTCCAGACAATGATATGAAAATTCCTATATAATTCAGAATCAATTGAATACATTTTATGTTTATGAAACCATTTTAAATTTGAATGCTTATGTGACAGTAATTAACTGTAATTACTTTGTATTAATTTTATTTATTTTTATTTTATGTATATAAATGGTTTGTCTACATGTATGTAAGTGTACCTATGTGCTCAGTGCTCATGGAGGCCAGAGAGTGTGTTGGATCCCCTGGAACTGGAGTTATGAATAGCTGTTAGGCACTGTGTGGATGTTGGGAACCAAACCCATGTCCTTTGCAAGAAAAGTCAGTGCTCTTATCGTCTGAACTATCTCCAAGCCTACTTTGCGTATATATATATTCTTATGGATTTCATAGGAATTGCTTTTTCATGCAACAAGTATATATCTTTTATTTCCTCTACTAAAATGAATAATGTGGATGTTACCCATAAATCACCTGAAGAAAAAAACCTTGCTTAGAGATATGAAATGTCTGCTCATAACCTAATCTGAGATGTAATATTTTCTCCAAGATGTATTATACACTGCTGGAAAAAAGACTAATAAACTAAATGAAAACAGTACCTTGCAGAGTCCTGCAGGAGAGATAAGATGCCAGTCCACATAAATCAAAAGTCCAAATCTAACCTACTTAAACACCACCTTGTGGAATCTGCTATAGTGTTTTCTATAGCTCTAAATGTAGCTACTTTGCTCTTTTAGTTAGACTTTAAGATATTAAGTTGACTTACATAGAAAATAGACTTATAGATTACACTCTTGACAAATAGTAGAAATTAACATTTCAGTTGTATATTGTGTTAAAGCACAGTGATCTGACATTTCACAGGGCCATGAAACAAATTCTTTACATTTCAGTGGACATAAAGGAAACAAGTAGAACCCCATGTTAGGAGGAAAAAATGAATTCGGCAGTCCTTACACCAAGTGAATGAATCATCCAGGAAATACGGAAGTTGATAATAGCAGTTACTGCAGCAATAAAAACATGATAAAAGGCTCTTTGACCCTGGAAGCCTTGGCAAATACAAAATCTAGTTTGTAGGCGTGAGCAGAATCCCGTTGTCTTTAGCAGGCCTTTGGGGAGCTCTGACAACTTCTGGATCTTCCATTTAAAGCTGAGATGATCTATCAAAATGCCTTTGTTTCCAAAAGTAATCACAAGCATTTGAACTTTAACTATATATTAAAACATAAGCCAGGCATGATGACTCATGACCATAATCCCAGTGTTCAGCAGGTAGAGTCAGGAGGATCTTGAGTTTAGGCCAGCCTCAGAGACATGGGGAGACCATGTCTCTGAACAAGCAAGCAAGCCATCTGATAAACAAACAGTAACAACAACAGAAACAAATGCAGCATTTGCAGGACAATTATTCCTTGATCCAATTAAAATGGTGCAATTGGGCTTGTACTATTTTGTACTTGGTTGCATGTTTTAGAAGTAATGGGCATGTGTTAGCTTACTCAATTACTTTTGTTTGGTTTAATTATAACAATATTAGCATGGATTTTGGTGACTTTCTTATATTTTGGTTTTGGCATTTGCTCAAATGCAGGACAATTTTAGTGTGTTCTTGCCTCAAGCTTTTTACTATATTAGACACCTCTTCTCTCCTTCCATGGGAAAGTTTTAACCTTGTGAAAAAAATTACATTATTGGGTAATGTAATTTTGAACCCATCCCATTTTTGTATTTCTTCTGGAATCTTTTAGTGAAATGGAACTAAAAGGAAAAACTAAAGATGCAAAAATACCATTTTTTCCTCCCCAGTCCTTGATAGAATTGTTTCCAGTAAGTTCTCCCAATACTTTAAATAGGCAAATCACTCATGTGTAGAGAAGACTTCTTAATGCACAGGAAACTAATCTAAAAAGAGATCAGATAACCCAAATGTAAGCTAGACCAACAAGAATCGTGAGTCCTTCTGTTTGATGTCTCTTCAAGATACTATTTGCTTACAGGCAAAAAATACATCACATCTTCACACACACACACGTGCACACACATACACACCCCACAGACTTGTGTTCACTGCCCATTCCCTCCCACAGTGTCAACAGAAATGTTTGGAAATGTTTGTGTAGTTATTCTTGACTTTTAATATTGTAAATGTTTTTTTTTAGTTTAGTTTAGATTGGATACCAATCAATTCTTAGTCAAAATAATACACTTCCTGTACCTTTTACATTTAAAATGTTTTAAAGGCCTACTCCTAGTTCCCTCTGCTTAAATTGAAACTCACTAAACTAGAGAAACACACACACACACACACACACACACACACGCCTATTTCTCCAATATAAAATAAAATGTAATTTCTTCAATTAAGACAATTAAAATAGTCACTAGAAGTTCAGTGCTCTCTTTTACAAAAATGAAAAAAAAATTCGTTGCTAAACTATATTCAAAAGCTTTGGTCACTGTACAGCAAAGTGTTCTGTGATTCAGTGCTTAGAGAGTGTCAGAACTACATGGGTAATTCTGCTAGATCACATTCTTACACTTGAATCTATGTGACAGTATACCAGCCAAACAGTCATTGTTTGCATGGTTGGATGCCTCTAGTAAGAAGAGAGAGAAAAAAATGCTCTCTGAACTC
Source organism: Nannospalax galili (assembly GCF_000622305.1). Classification (NCBI taxonomy): domain Eukaryota; kingdom Metazoa; phylum Chordata; class Mammalia; order Rodentia; family Spalacidae; genus Nannospalax; species Nannospalax galili. The sequence goes on from NW_008333889.1 coordinate 1,954,704, forward strand.
AGATTATTGCTAGTTAGACATTTATTGGTAATATCGTTACAATTGTTTTTACAATCCAATATTATTTCAATGGTGAAGCGGTAAATGGCAGACTAACCCCAACCAGATGGTTCTTGCAGATATGTTGATGGTAAAGTACAAAAAGCTAGCACTAACTATAATGCTGCTAAGAAACTATACATTAAAACATGATGGAACAGCTGCATAAATTGTTAACATTTTATATCATCAAAAACAGCTGAAAACCTAAATCTGACATGTGCATATAGGTGCAGATCTTAGACAAAAATCTTTCATTTTAAGTTAATTATGTACCATTGTTTAAAAAGTCTATTTCTAAATGCATAGGTTTATTGTTTATATCAAGTAATATTCATATTTAAATATAATTTAATAGTTAAATATAAATTCATGTTTATGTTCTTACAAAAATATGTATAAAAATAGAATATTTGAAGGTGGATATTCATACTAAAGAACTGATGAATCAACAGATTAAAGTAGTTTCATTTTT
>NW_008333889.1:1955231-1991530 GCF_000622305.1 Nannospalax galili
TAGTTAAATATAAATTCATGTTTATGTTCTTACAAAAATATGTATAAAAATAGAATATTTGAATTTTCTCTTCTATACTAAAGAACTGATGAATCAACAGATTAAAGTAGTTTCATTTTTGTATGGCCATGAATTTGAGGTATTTGTACATTTAGTGCTTTCAGCCACAGGTAGAATTAACCCTGTCCCCCAAATTATCCTTTAAAAGCCACAATGACAGTGAAATACTGTCTCACAACAAAGTATTTGTATAATAAAGACATTTACCATTTTGAACCCAAAAGTATAGAAGAGAAAATTTTCAGTACTAGAATTAGGTATGTTTTATGCATATGCCACAATTTCCATAAAAGATACTTCATGCCTACTCTAAAGTTGGATTGGATACATTTGTTCTAGGAAATAAAAATACAGATACTAGTAACATAGCACTATTTGTGGATACATAGAAAACGCTTTATGCTTATACATTTGAGAACCTGAAAGACTTTGCAAAGTATTTGCATGAAATGAAATTGTCATCTTAAATCACAGAGATCTATACTGGCAAGTGAAAGCTTCCTTAAGTAATAGCATGAACAAACATAATAAAGTGATAAGTGGGGAACTTCATTTTGTTCCTCACTCTGAAATTCTGTATTTCATTAATTTAGACTGCGGTTCCCCCATCTAAGCTCACAGACAGGACAGAAGGGAATGCTTATGAAAAATCACAGAATCCGGAGTTCAGTATAGCTTCACTTATTATCTCTCAGAGAATCTTTTTGAATTCCCATAAAGAGCATCATTTCTGATATTTTCCTTCTGTTATAAAACTTTAAAAGTATAAGAAGAAATTTCATAGGCATTAGATCCACAATGCCCAAACCACCATAAATACCACACTTTCTCCTGGTAAAGAACATAAGCATAATCCCTCCTTACAAGTGGAATGTAATTGCTTCTCTGCCTTCTAAATATTAACATTCCTATGAGAAGATTACAGATAAACAGCATTACCCTTTCTCCTATGTAGTTCAAATTTCTATACTTTTGTTTATTATCACAATACATCACCTGGCCCACCGTGGTCCTAGTCTGTGATCATATTTCAAGTAATCTTATAGCTCTGCCTTTCAGTCTGAAACAAATTGATGCTCAAATTCACATCTTGACTGTGTAAAGCTATGAAAAAAATGTCATTACTCTTTTGCAAGCTTTAGTGTGCATGTTCACAGTGGTGAGTGTACAATCATTCCAAAGTACATGTGAGGCACATTTGGCTCCCAGACCACTGTCCAGGCAAATAGCTTGTCTCTGACTATGAATTCAGGTCTCTTTCAGGGAGTCTGCACAGACCCTTGACTTGCACACATCCTGCTGAGCAGGATTTCAGAAAAAATCTGATTTATTGGACCTCTGACATGATATGGCGATTGAAGATTTGAGACAGAATTTTGTCGTCGTAGTTTGCTTTGATTGCTGAAGTATTTTTCCACGGTATCATTCTTTGGTCTTTTCATCTTAATAAAGTGGCGCTCTTTGGATAACTTTGAGTTCACTACCTGTAAACAAAGAAAGAAAAATAGGGATGTAAAATCATGGATATTTGAGCCCTGAGTAGAGTGAACTAACTAACTCTCAAAATTGAACTGCATTTTGCCACTCAGAGGCTGCTCAGAGGACTTCATCATTAACAGAACCAAGAGCCAGGGAAATTTATGTTTCAAAATGACTGAAGCTAAAGTTAGAATTCCTGTCACTTTTCATATCTCAGGACAGTTGCTCTCAGTGCATCTAAGGAACTATCCTAATAATGTTTCTTCCACACTGTGTTTGTGTGTGTGTTTGTATACACACAGGTGTGCATGTGCATGCATGCATGAGTATATTTGAGCTAGATATACTAGCATATGATTTGACAAATGGCTTGTCTGTGACTCTGAATTCAGGTCTCTTTCAGGGAGTGCTCTATAATAGAGCAGACACTTCTGTGAGTTTCCATGCAATCAATTCAAACTTGGTACTTTAAGTCTGTTGTGGCATAAAATAGCAACTAACATTACCCTCAGAGAAAAGAAAAATACCTTTCAAAAGGTGACAGTGTTATAGTTAGTAGTTGAATTTCCCTGGACAGTTACTAAGTTGTAGCATCTGGAAAATAAACCTATGCTTTATTAAGCTAAACATTATATAATTGTATGTATATATGCACCTATGTCTTTATTTCAAATATATTTTTGAAAAGATGTTATTATGAAGCATTTATGAAATCTAAAAAGGTTTATAATCTAAAGTTTGCTTTTCCTCTGTCTTCACCTCAGCCACCCACTTCTTGCTGTACATATTACCATTTTGTGTTTCTATTAACAGGTACTTTATGAATATTTGAATATACACTCACACATACAAAGAAAGAAACTATATTTGTGGTCTATTTGTACATTTTGCAAAAAGTTGTCCTGGTGAAATCCTAAAATTATCTTTTCTTATTGGGCTAATGGAAATCAGGCTGTTAGAACTAGCAGTCCAAGGAAGAGAGATGGGTACCAACAGTGAAAGGGTGAAGGGTGAGGTGACTGGGAAGTAGGAAAGAGAAGGAGAGGAAACATTATAACCTCTTTATAAACAAGTAACAAAATAAAAACTCACTTCCGTTCCACTATGCTAATGCATTTGTAATACGTTTCTTTTCTGTGAGTCTTTGGACACAGTTAAAGCACTCACTGATGATAAATGAAAATATGCTAGCTTACATAAATTTATTTATCTTTATTATTTTGGATGCAATGTAACAATTTAGGCACATATCTTTTGATCTCATATAAGAGAATGGAATGGACATAGTTCCCTAAAACAAAACAAAACAACAACATGACAACAACAAAAGGGCTTTACTTTTTTGAGACAGGGTCTCATTGTGTAGTCCTGACTGGCCTGGAACTAGCTATGTAGACCAGGTTGGCCTCAGACTCACAGAGATCCGCCTGCTTCTGCATTCCGAGTGCTGGGATTAAAGGCATGCACCACCATGCTTAGAAAGAATAAGCTATTAAAAAACCATATTTGGGAAATAAATATTTTAGTTACATTGTAAATAAACAGAAACAATCATAGAAGAGTTACCGGAATAGAAGCATTGTAAAGATCTACACCAAAATGTTAAGAGTTGAGACTTTTTGGTGAAAGGATTTTAGGCAGGTGTTCTAACTTTGGTCTTGACTTTTTTCTTTTAACATAATGTACATGGCTTTAAAATAATGAAAAAATGGAAGCTATTAATGTTTTGAAGAAAAAAGTAAACAGTGATGTGTTTTAAAACCAATCACACTTTGTTAGCCCTAAACTCATGAACTGCTTTCCCGCAGATATGGGGAGTTTACTTTCTCTCAATAAGGCCCTTGCATGAAGCCAATCTTAGGAAGGGCAGAGAAATCATCAAGTTGTGGAAAGGAATCCCTGGATATTGTAATTTAGAGCTCAGTTTGAAGCAAAGCATGGATTAATATTCCAGATCCCAAGAGTAAAGTTTTTGTTATGTCTTTCCTCTGTGGTTATATTGTCATTCCAAATGTGATAGGCAGGAGAGGAGAACCCATGCTTCCATAAAGGTTTCCTGCATTTTAGGGGGAGTCTGTAGTCACTCAAGATTAGTGAGAAATCTTCTAGAAGTTTATGTAAGGAAATGTATAAGCATAACTATGATATTTAACCTTCAGATATTTTCTAGTGTTCTGAAACCAAAATAAGTCCAATTTTTATGTGATTTTTATCCTAAATTCTGGATTTTGCAATTGCCTGATAGTCTGCATGCTAATTACATGTGAAATAAGAAAAAGTACATCATAACAGAGGGCTATGGTGTTTTAAACATTATTTTATGTAGATGTGTATGCCAATCTTTTTAAAAATGATTTATTGAGAATTTCATAAAGGCATATAAGGTGTTTTGATCAAATCCATGCCCATTCCCTCCCCTCCAACTCCTCCTATATCTCCCCATCACTTTTTTCTGATAACTTCCAGTACTCTTTCTTCTTCTTCTTTTTTATTTTTTAGAAGAAGCATTTCATTGCAGCTTTAACATACTCAATAATAATTTCCAGAGCAAAGATACATCTCTTTCAAAAATGGTTATAAAATGTTTAGGTTCACAGTTGAATTAATACAGTTATACAATATTGAACTCAGTATAAGCCCTTTAAGACATAAAATTGAATGAGTTTTTAACCTTTAAAAAAGATCTCCATTTCATTTTAAAATATACTGTTTCTTACAGAAAAACTCATTGTTTTTGCTCATAACACTGAGATGTTGGCTCATGCCTCTCTAATCTGTATGTATCTAATTATTACTAGTCATGATTTGGTTGCACTCAGATCCTTGGCACCTGTGTATAGATATAAAGTCACTGGGTAGACTTCAGTGGTAATGTTTATCACCTCTACTAATTAACGTGATGTAAATTCCCATGCTTCCTCCTCAAATATATTTTTTAAAATTTGTTGATTTTTTTTTCTGTGTGTGTATATCACATAGAACATCCCAAACTTTCTTATTCAAGTATACACCCGATTCCCAGATGGCACCCTCCCATAGCCTCTCTCCCCTCAGAGCCCTTATACTCTGATATCCCTGCTACTGTCTGCTGTATTGCTGGCACCCCCAGCCATTCCCCACTACTTGTCCATCTGGTGAATACAGTCAGCCTATCTAGAGGTCTTTGTTTTAGGAAGGTCAGCTGTTCCTCCTCTAGCAGCAATCAGTTGTCAATATTCCTTTAGATAAGATTGGGATCTGCTGCTGTTCATTTTCCCAGTTCTATGCTGGGTTACTATCTGGGAGTCTCTTGGGCCACCTGGCCAACAATTCAAAAGAAGGTATCTCTTATCTGGCATTGTTGCTTGTTATGTAGCCTTTAGCTGTACTTACGGACTCTTAAAAAATTATATCGACCCCTTTAATCTTTGGTTATACTTTCTTTTTGTGTGTTTAAGGCCATACAGTTGGCCCACATAAACCAATTTATTTTTACTCTTAAGGTCGTTTGAGGATCTGTTCCTCAGGGGTCACATGGGCTTGGGAGGAGCCCCTGGCTCTTTTCTTTTACCAGTTCTGTCTGTGTGAAGATAAGTCAAAGGTCATTGCTCCTTCACTTGGAAGCGTGGAGGAAATGATTCCTCTGAGTTGACCCTCCTCTTTGTAGACTGGGCACTGGTTCAGGTCTGTCTTGTGGGGCCTCCATGGCCTCCCTGAAGAAGAGGACAGGTGATTCACCACAGTTATAGGACATTTTGAGAGATGTTCCAAAATGGAACTTAGTCAACCTTGGAGGGTGTGCTGGATAGCTTTAGTGTCAACTTGACACACCTGGGTTGAGGGAGCCTTAATTGGGGAATGCCTTCATTGGACTAGCCTGTGGCCATGTCCATGGGGCATCTTCTTGATTGTTGAGTGATGTTGGAGGGCCCAGCTCACTATGGGTGGTGCCACCCCTGGGAAGGTGGGCCTGTGTTGCATAGGAAAGCAGGCTGAGCAAGGGCCAGGGGAACAAGCAGTAAGCAGTGTTCCTCCATGTCCTGTGTTCCAGCTCCTGTCTCCAGGTTCTTGCCCTGAGTTCGTGCCTTGGGCTCCTTGATGAACTGTGACCTGGGAGATGTAAGATAAAATAAACCCTTTCCTTCCCAAGTTGGTATTAGTCAGAGTATTTTATCACAGCAATGGAGAAACAATCTAGGACTGAAATTGGTACCACATAGTGGGGTATTGCTGTGAGAGACCTGACCTTGGTATTTTTAGGATTGTGGAAGCGTTCAGAACTTTGGGCTGGAAAAGCCATTGAGTGCTTGGAGTTTGTTGTTGTGGAGCATGGAACAGTTATGCTTAAAGAGTTGTAGACAATGGAGGCCTGGCTTGTGAAGATTCAAAGGGAAGCAGAGACCATCAGGGCTGTTTGTGTGATATTTTGAATTGAGAATCTGTGCGTTCTGGTTTCCTGGGGCTGAAGAATCAGCTGTAAGAAGAGACCAGAACCTAAAGTAAAACCTTTGCTTTACTGGAACAATTGATGCCAGTTAGCTGGGGCTGAAAAATTAGCTGTAAGTAACAAGAGACCAGGATCACTGTGGTGAAGTCTTCTGGGAAGTATTTCCTCAGGGTTAGCACACAGAGGGGATCCGAGTCTCTATCTCAAGCTGGAAGCAGCACTTGGTAATGTGTAAGAGTCTCCTGCATGGTTCCAGTGTTGAAAGCATGAAGTAGTCAGAGAGCAGCTGAGGCTTGGCACTCTGAGAGGCCAGGAAAGGCCATAGGTGAAAGTGCAGCTTCAGTTGCAGTGAAGACCCCAGGATTGAAAGGGTCATGGAGAGAATCTGAGGCTTTGCACCCCAAGAGGAAAGAAGAGGCCATTGGTGAAGGTGTAGTCTCAGTTTCAGTGGAGACCCCAGCTTTTTGGAGATGCCAGGACCATGGGATGATCACTAAGGACAGCAGTAGGTTTGGAATGGAGCTGGCCTGGGTCTGTGAGATGAGCTGTATGTGCTGAGGACTGCAGAGTCAGAGAAGTGGAGCTGCCAGAGCCATTGGAGATGAGAAGATCATGAGGGAATCCCAGATGTCCAGCCTTGAGCTACTTTGCTGGACTTTGGTTTTGCTTAGGTGTGCCTGATTCTTCCCTTTGAAGTAAGACAGTAATTGTTTTGGATTTTACAGAAGCCCACCCACAAGTAAGAGACTTTTAAAGGAGACTATGGACTTTTAAGTGTTTGGGTTTTTTTAAGGACTGTGGGTTTTTTAAGGTTGTACTGTCTTATGTTGTGATATTAATGTTTTTAGTGTTCTTTTTTTTTTTGTAATTTTGAGACAGGGTCTCCCTGTAACCCCCGCTGGCCTGGAACTCGCTATGTAGACCTGGCTGGCCTCAAACTCCCAGAAATCCTCCTGCCTCTGCCTCCTGAGTGTTGGGATTAAAGATGTATGCCACCATGCCTGGGTGTGATATTAATGTTAACATTGTATTTTGGGGACAAGGATTGGAAAGGTTATGGTAACAGTGATGTGTTTGTGTGTCAAGTTAACAAGGGGTCAATTGTGCTGGATAGCTTTTGTGTCAACTTGACACACCTGGGTTGAGGCAGCCTTAATCTGGGAATTGCCTTCATTGGACTGGCCTATGGCCATGTCCATGGGGCATATTTTTGATTGTTGAGTGATGTGGGAGGGCCCAGCCCACTGTGGGTGGTGCCACCCCTGGGAAGGTGGGCCTGTGTTGCATAAGAAAGCAGGATGAGCAAGGGCCATCATGTAAGCAGTGTTCCTCCATGTCCTGTGCTCCAGCTTCCGCCTCCAGGTTCCTAACCTGAGTTCGTGCCTTGGGCTCCTTGATGAACTGTGACTTGGGAGATGTAAGATAAAATAAACCCTTTCCTTCCCAAGTTGGTATTGGTCAGAGTATTTTGTCACAGCAATGGAGAAATAAAATAGGACAGGGGGCAAGGGACAAAAACTGCCCTTTAAGTCTCTCTGACCAAATTAGTATAGGTCTCAAAGTATGGCTGTTAAACATCCAACAAGGTTAGTTCCACCAGTCTGGTACTTTTAATTACCGTGTGCTATGTAGATAAAGCTTGGTAAAAAACCAAATGTTCTCAGATAAACCTTGAGTAGATACATATTTTGTTCCTTAAACTAGTTCACTAAACTATGACCTTAGGAATTTTAAGATTATGTGTATATTCTTTTTGTCTCATCCTTCATATATCATGACAAACCTACACAGACCTTCGTTATTTGCTTAGGCTTTCTCATTTTTTCTGTCTATTTTGGAAAATATCTCCAATCCCATATCCTTTTAACATCTTTTACATTCTCATTTTCTTTTTTTAAAATAATTATGAGACATAATAACATTAACAAATAAAATTTCCATCTGTTGTGAGAATTCTTTTCCTGGGGATATTAAGAAATGCTTATTCCCTTTTAAAGTTTTAGTGTCAAACCAACGTTTGATTAAAGTGTTACTGGGGAACCAATGAATTTATTGAGCTTACTTACTGAGATAACTGAGGGGTTGCTGAGATGTATTAGTGACTTGAGGGTATGCATACTGGAAAGCCTTTACCTAGCATGGGTCATGCCTTCTCTTCCTAGCCTTCACCAGATTGTGTATTTTAGCCCTCCCCAAATCCAGGAGACCATGTGTGATTGGGGCCAAATTACACAGAGTTGGCTGGGAAGAGTGGCTGGATATCTGGTGAGGGTCCAATGACCCTGCTTTCTCCTCCTTTAATGAAGGAGCATAACCAACAACAAGCCCAATTGTGATGATATTTAGCTATCAGGCACTACTGAAGTCATGAGGATGGTAGTTATTTCATGCAGAAGAGATTGCTGTACAGTATCATCTTATTAAAAGGACATGGACTGTAAAAGGATTTGGTGCTAGGATCCACAAATGAGGGAGAACATACATCTTTTGTTTTTCTGAGTCTAAGTTACTTCACTTAGTATAATAGTTTCTAGATCCATCCATTTACCTGCAAATTTCATTATTTCATCTTTCTTTATTGCTGGATAGAACTCCATTGTGTAAATATACCAGATTTTTGTTAACCACTTGTCAGTTGAGGAGCACTTAGGTTTCTTCCGTCTCTTAGCTATTGTGAAAAGAGCAGCAACAAACATGGTTGTACAAGTGTCTCTATAATAGGATGAGTCCTTTGGGTATAAGCCAAGGAGTGGTATAATCAGGTCATATGGTAAGTTCGTTTTTAGATTTTTAAGAGTTCTCCACACTATTTTCCATAGGGTTTTACAAATTTGTAATCCCACCAGCAGTGAATGAGCATTCCTCTTTCTTCATATGGTATCATTTGTTCTCTTGATCCTAACCAGTCTGATTGGGGTAGGGTGATATGTTAGGGTGATTTTAACTTGCATTTCCCTAATTACTAAAAATGTTGAATACTTTTTGAGATGTTTCTTAGCCATCTTTATTTCTTCCTTTGAGAACTCTCTGATTAGATCTTTAACCAATCTTTTAATTGGGTCATTTCATTTCTTGTTTCTTTGTTTTTTGAGTTCTTCATATATTCTCGATGTTAAACCTCTGTCAGATGTGTCACCGGTGAAGATTTTTTCCCATTCTGTGGGTTTTTTCCTCACTTTTTTGTTTCTTTTGCTGTGCAGAATATTTTTAGTTTAATGAGGTCCCACTTGTTTATTGCTGACCTTAATTCCTTAGCAGCTTGTGTCCTATTTAGAAAATCCTTTCCTATACCTATATCTTGTAAGTTACTGCCAATATTTTCTTTGAATAGTTTCAGGGCTTCCACTTTCTCAGACACTGAGGTCTTTGATTCATTTGGAGTTGACTTTTGTGCAAGGTGAAGGATCTAGTTTCATTCTTCTACAGGTGGAGATCCAGTTTTGCCAGCACCATTTGATGAAGATGCTGTCTTTCCTCCATTGTGTGTTCTTGGCACCTTTGTCAAATATCCGGTGGCTGAAATTGTGTGTACTCAGGTTTGGGTCTTCAATGATGTTCCATTGACCTTTGTATCTATTTTTGTGCCAGTACTATGCTGTTTTTATGCCTATATCTCTGTAGCATACTTTGAGATCTGGTATCGTAATCTCCCCATAGCTGCTCTTGTGCTCAGGGTTGCTTTGGCTATCCGGGGTAATTTGTGCTTCCATACAAATTTAAGGATTCTTTTTTTCTAATTCTGTGGACTATGTCACTGGGATTTTGATTGGGATTGCATTGAATCTATATATTGCATTTGGTAGGATGGTCATTTTCACAATATTAATTCTTCCAATCCATGAGCATGGGAGGTTCTTCCACCTCCTGGTGTCTTCCTCAATCTCTCTCTTTAATGATTTAAAATTTTCATTGTAGAGATCTTTGGTGTCTTTGGTCAGATTTATTTCAAGGTATTTAAATTTTTTTGTAGCCATTGTGAATGGGAGCATTTCCCTGTACTCTTTCTCTAATTGCTTGTTATTGGTATATAGAAAGGCTACTGATTTTTGTAGATTGATTTTATAACCTGCCACTATACTGAAAGTGTTGATCAGTTCTAGGAGTTTTCTGGTGGAACTTTGGGATCTCTTAGGTATAGTATCATATCAGCTGCAAAAAGGGATAGCTTGACCTCTTCTTTTCCAATTAGTACTCCTTTAATTTCCTTCTCCTGTCTTATTGGTCTAGCAAGATCATCTACTCAGGAGCACCCACAGAAGTGCAATTCAGGTTCCAGTCAGGTACACTCAGGCTTCCTTCTAATGTTTGGACCCCTACTAGCAGGATTTCATAGCAAAATTTGGGAAGTTCCGGGGAGGGGGCGATTTTGGGTCTCTCAGTAGGTCTGCTGAGTTTCTTGGTCTGTAAACCAACTATAAGTAAATGTTAAAAACATTGTTTCACCAAACGGTCCACCTCACTGGAGTCCAGGCTTTGGAAGCCCCATGCCTGGGAATGCAAAGCGGGACAGGATAAATCTACAGAGAGTTACAGAGATATACAGCCCTGAGGGCATGTATCTATCAGGGCAGCGGGAGCAAGTGACCATGGCCAGTGCCTGGGGCAGCTGCAGTGTTTGTCTCAAGTCATGAGTTATGTTTCTCCTGGGGGAGGCCTGTAATATTTGCAAGAGTTACTAGTCTATTATAAGCAGGTGGGGCAGAGTCAGGATGTGTGGAGTAACACACTGCACTGGAAAAATCTGTGGCTCCCACTTCACCATTATCAGAGGTCAGAGATCTGAATGCAGAGTGTTTGGCAGAAAATCTGGCACTTGTCACATAATCAATGAATGTTTGTTAAATTGGCAAGTATGCTCCACTTTGGATTATATTTCTTTCTAATTGAAGACTGTAAATTTCTTTATGAAGGCAAATTTAAATACTCTACTTTCTAGAATTTGAAGGCAAAATTTGGATTAAAGGGGCCTGAGAGATAGTTCAGCAGGTAAAGGTGCTTGCCATCAAGGCTGATGGCCTGAGTTTAATCCCTGGGTCCCACATGTTAGGAGGAGAGAATTAATTCCTGGACATTGTTGCCATACCTCTGCACATATGCCATGGCATTCGTGGGACCACATACACACACACACACACACACACACACACACACACACAAAATAAATGTCATAAACCACTGAATTATATACATTTTAAAATTTAGGCTAAATGTTGAATATATGTGAAATTGATATTGAGATGGAAAGAATACTGTTTATTCTGCAGATTAAAAGGCATTTCATAAGTTCCTATTGTTCCCTAAAATGTTTATGGAGAAATAAGGAAATTCTAAATAGAACCCAGTGTGGTATAAATCCAATACTATAAGTGTTAACAGCCTAATGCTTTTAATTACATAGGATTAGCATCAAGAATGTAGTTTTAAAATGGAGCCATGTACCACCATGCAAATGTCTAAAATGGACAGGAATGAGTTTTTTCTTTTATTGTCTATAGTTATTTTTAAACTGTTAGAGTGAACAAGAATTCATGAAGTCCTTTTGCAATGAAAAAAAATTTAAAAAATGAGGTTATGTATCATAAAACAAATATTTAATGACTTTTCCCCCTTATAATATATATATTTCAATTTTCAGAGTTCTCTGCGTTAGGAAACACATGGAGTAATTCAGATATGGTCCCTACCCTCAAGGGGACTATATAAAGACACATGTCTAAGATACTTGAAGTAGGAACAAGAATGAAGTGACTTCAAAGACATTGTCTGAGACCAGCTCTGCAAGGTCAGGATTGTGTTGTCTCCATGTAATGAATAGCTCCTAATACATTAAGGAGACTCTGTGCAAGTTTATGGTGGGCATGATAATTTGTTTACATGATTATTATTTCTTTGAACTTATTTATAAAAAATAGTATTCAGTTGTCAAAATGTTATCTAAGAGTGTCAAAAATATTACCTTATTTTACTGATTCATATAGACTCTAAAGTAGAGAAAAAGTAATTAGCTACATTTTTAAGGCTTGGAAATGTTATGCCAGTAAAGGGTGTTTGATACCTGTATAGTAAAAAAGCAAATTGCTTCTTTCCTTTGATCTTGTGTGGAAATGGTCCAATTTGGGATCTTCCCAAAAACCAGAGGACCGTTTGAGGTTGCTAAAATCCAACTGACGTGTCAACTAGAATACAGCTTTGAAAGAGAGCAGCTAGCAATACAATGTTAGGTTGTCTAAAATGAGCAAGCAGAAAACATCAGTGAAAGATTTAGGCTTTGGAATGGGGACAAAAGGGTCCAGATGATTTGGCACAGAGATCACCACTACCAGAGACAAATAGACAAATACTAACAATTTGACACATCCAAATACTGCTCCAAGTTTGGGTGCAGAGGAGGCCACAACTGAAAATAAGCATACTTACCTATCTAGGAAAGGAGCTACTACATCCAGGTAAACATACATCCAGTTAATAATACATACATGTATGATTTGACAAATGTTTACATTATTTAATTAGAGATGTTAAATATCAAATCTTTTGCCTCTACTCCAGAACAACTCCTTCTTTTAACATTTTGTTTTGATTATTTTCTATTAATAAACTTACAATTCTGAATTATATTTAAAATTAAGAAGAGGTAGGGAAAAACAAGTGATCTTCATGAAGTGTGATAAAATATTGGAGCAGCATTATTCAGAATAACAGAGTCTTATTTGTCATAAGTCTTGTAATAAAAAATGCATCACAGCAATAATCAAATTTAGATTACAATACATGCAGTTATGTACTTTTCCAGTAAAAATTACAGTGTTTCAATAACCATTTATATGTTAATCTGTTAACAACAGTACTTAGGATAATTTGAGAGCTGACATGGGGCACATTGGGGCTAAGAGCATATGAAACTATGTAGAGAACTGCACTGCTTCACCACCCAATGGAGGAGGAATTGAGATATTTGTGCCTTGCAGCCCAGAAGTAATTTTTACTTTCCATAGAATGTTTTCCTTAATATGTTAAAAGATCTTTGAGTTTACAACTGAATCATTCCACATTTCTATATAAATAAACATTTGGGCACATAGATATTTTAGAATGTGTAGAAATGCCACACTTTAACTTATTAGTTGACTGATGACTTTTGTTGACTTTCCACACAAATGGAAAATTATTTACATTATACTATAAACCTAACATTGCAACTTTAACTATTAAGCATGAGTAACTTCAATCAAAATTGATTTCACAGAAAGGTTCATCAGAATAAATGTATCACCATGGCAATTAACAATCACATCTGAAATAATTTTGAATTTTCTAAAAGCCAGGACAAAAAGGGCAAGCTTGCTGAATGGGAAATGTGCCAGGCAGATTACAAGCAAATACCTTTCCTAAAACCGGTCTTGACCTGAATAACCTCCAAGGAACTTTTGATGTAGATCCAGGTTCTGAGAACAAAATAGGAAACAATTTCCATGGTGCAAGTGTTCCAGAATGGCCCTGGTCTGGATTAGAGGGATGCTTTGACTGAAAACCTGGTCATGATCGTAAGTGGGGAATGGACAGCAAAGAAGGGATTATTGTCTAAGACTAGAAAACATATGCTTGGCAGAAGGCAATATGCTAATGTCATTTTAGGATAAGTATATACTGATGAAGTACTTCTTATTTGATAGCATTATTCTGCACACTGGCATTCAGTTCAAGATCTAGTCACAAAATTCTGACTAGCTGAGAAAGTAGCCTAAGAATTCACAGAAAAATAAAAGTAAAGCAACAAAAATAGCTGGAAGTCAGTCTTGATAATCTGTAATTCCATTTCAGATACTCAGTTTTGGCAGATAGTAGAGAATGCTCTTATTTCACTTGTTCCTCAAATATTTAATTATGGTCACATTAAGATAGCTTGATTCAAGGGAGTCCAAACTTTGAATGGGTCAAAGATGCTGAGGATTAGGGTACAAGATTAAAATTTTTTGAGGAGTGATTTTGTTGTGTTTGGGAGTTTCCAGATTCCAATAAACGTGCTGTCCCTTTTTTCCTCCCTACCTCCTTTATAACCCTTCTTGTGACAGATGAGTCTTTATAAGTCCTGCCCAGAGGTGTTCAGCTTTGGCTCTGAGAGCAAACTGTTCTGGAGTGGGACATTGATTATAAGGGGCTATGGATGACCTTGCACTCTTATGCAGCTTCCTAGTGAATAACTGCCTGTATTTAACTCAGTCCCCAAATGGCTGAACATTTATGCCACTGAATTTTTTGTATTATTTGAATGACTTTTATTAGTCTGATTGATTATAAGCTTGCTCTAGTTACACATATCTCCTGGGTCTTCAAATCTTTTCAAAGTTGATTTGTGTGTGTTTTTTCATCCATCTCTCATGAACTTGAATTTTATGTTTAAGAATTAAGGCATCAAGTTGGGCGTGGCATCTCATGCCTATAATCCCAGTACCTGGGAGGCTGGTACAGAAAGATCACCATAAATTTCAGCTCAGCCTCAGAGACTCCAAAAACAAACCAATAGAACAAAACAAAGAGTTAAGACATGACAGTGTCACTTAGAGATCATTTATGTGACCAATGTTTTCAACTGGTAGCTTTTGAAAGGATTTTCTCTGACAACACTGATTGTTTTAAGGAAACTCACTTATCTCTTGTCAGAAGGCTTGTGGAGCCTCATGTCTGATTGGTGCAGTCTGGGAGGTCTGGAAACATGTTTAGGAGACCATCCTAATGCCAGTTTTTCCAGTCTCAAAATTAATTTTTTTTTTTTTACCATATCTGTGTTGTTGAGTCCCATCTCTGCAGTGCAGTTTTAAGACACCGTAAACATGGATACAGGTTCTTCACTGCAGGGACTTAGAGGAAGGGACTTATGGCCTATCAGTTTCTGGCTCTGAACCACTCAGACAGTGAATGGTACCTCTCTCCCCAGACATCCAAAGTTGCCACTTTCTTTGTCTGCTAAGTCACATTTCATATGATAAGTTCTTTGGGGTGAGTTAAATAGCTCTATGTCTTTAGAATCTCTTTCATAAGAATTCAAGTGGGAGAGAAGGTAAATACTTGCCAACCTGCCACATTTAGCCTGTACTCCATGAGTGATTTTGAGCCTGTCTTCCATGCTGGTTTTTCCAAAGTGCACATAGTGGGATACAAATAGTTGTTCATAAAACAAAGTGGAACACACAAGAGAACAAGAGTTTTTGAAAAAATAAATAGGGTTTGCTTTGAGGTCACTGTTTCTTCCATATTGGTCTCAGTGCCATTTACAGAGCTACCCACAATGCTGTGCTGGGACAGCACATTGGGAGGGTCTCAGTATCTGTAGGTCACAGGAGCCTAGGGATGAATTTGACATTTGCCATGGGAAATAAATAGTGGTTACTGATTGTGATGGCTATACTTTGGACCTGATTCATTGCCGTTTTTTGTACAGTAAGACAGAAAGTACTTAGGATATGACTGGGCATGATGGCACATGCCTTTAACTCTATCACCCAGGAGACAGAGGCAGGTGGATATCTGAGTTTGAGGTCAGCCTGATCTACATCGTGTGTTCCACCCAATCAAGGCTACATAGTGAGACTCTGTTGAAAAAAGAAACAAGGGGACTGGAGAGATGCCTCAGTGATTAAGAGCACTGGCTGCTCTTGCAGAGGACCCAGGTTGGATTCCCAGCACTCACATAGTAGCTAACAACCACCTCAACTCCAGTTCTAGGGGATCCAACATCCTCTTCTGACCTCCTCAGGCATTGCATGACATGGGTATACTTATACACATGCAGGCAATATACTCATATACATATAATAAAAATAATAAATAAAATATATAGAAAAAGAAGAGAAAAAAGGGTGCTTTAGTTCTTTCACAGAAAGGCTTTAAATTTATTTATTTATTATTTTTATTTTATGTGTATGAATGTATTGCCTGTATGTAGGTAAGTATACCTGAAGTTTTGAGGACTGGAGAGATCGCTCAATGGTTAAGAGCAATTGCTTTTCTTGCAAAGGATCCAGATTGAGTTCTCAGAACCCACATGCTGGCTAACAACTATTGGTAACTCTAGATCCAGGGGATCTGATACCCTCTTCTGGCCTCTACAAGCACTTCAGGACTCCAGTGTACTTACATGTAGTCACAGTACTCAAACACATAAAAATAAAAATAAAAAAATAAAAACATTTAAAAAGAAGTACCATCTTTAACAAATTGATAAAACTCTTTAATTTATATATCATGATAAATATGTAAGTAAACATATAAAAAAGAAAAGTTTTTGTATTCAAATGAGTTTGGGAAAAACTGGGCCAAATTAAGCTGGGCTTTAATTTTTCATTGATTAATTGTTGAGACATCATCTTGCTGTCATCTATGTTGCTCAAGTTGGCTTCACATACTTGGACTCAGTTGTCCTCTTGCCTTAGCCTCCAGAGTGCTAGAAGGACAGGCATGTACCACCATGCCCAGCTTAAGTTAAACTTTATTTATAGTAATGGCTTTGGGATCACTTAACATCCTAATATTATTTAAGAATACATAAAGTTGAGATGTAGTATTTCCCAAAGCCAGATAGTGTCTTCATCATGCCAGGACATTAAAACATAGTATGGGGGTGCTACTCCAACCAGTATAGTCTTAATTGGGATCTTTAGGGGTAGTAGCGAACTTCTAGTCATAAGAGTCTATTGTACACAACATGAAGCACTGAAGGGTTGGCCTCATTTTCTTAGCTATACTGACCTTCTAGGTTCCAGTATGGCAAAATATGGGATGCATAACTGCCTCATAGAGAGATAATACTTATTCAATATAAAGCAACTGACACTCTTTGTTCATCTTCCATTTAATTATCCTTCCTAAGAGAAAGAAAGACTCAAATGTAATAGCTATTACCAACTGTTCAATGTAAAATAACCTCTTTAAGCAGGGCATGGTGGCACATGCCTTTAATCCCAGCACTTGGGAGGCAGAGGCAGGTAGATCTCTGTGAGTTCAAGGCCAGACTGGTCTACATAGTGAGTTCCAGGCCAGCTGGGGTTACAGGGAGACTCTGCCTCAAAAAAATACCTCTTTAAGAGGTATTTTATACCAAATCATCTTACAAAGGGTTGGGGTCTGACATGGCTGGTGAATCCATCCTCACCAGGTACTGATCGCTAAACTAATCAGTTCACAGAAAATGTTAGAATTTACTTGCTGGTAGTGAAATGAATACTGGACATTTTATACAGAAGGAACTGTCTGGAACCAAAGGGGGATGGAAAAGGCAGTAAAGCTGGCAGTGCAGATTTCTATGAGTTCTCTTCATTATATAGCCACAGTTGGCCTTGAAGTCACATAGATCAGCCTGCCTCTGCTTCCTGAGTGCTGGGATTAAAGGTGTATTCTATCATGTCTATCCTAGATTTTATATGACAACTTTGATGTACAGGAATATTTTCCTGGTGGAGCATGAAGGAAGTATTCTAGTAGTTGAAACTGGAGGCTGCAATATGGTTGATGCAGTCTAGCCCAAATAAATGGAAAAGAAAAAGAGCCCCCCTCCCTTCCTTGTACCAGTGATCTTGACCAGATCCTTGCCCACAGGTTAGATCAGTAGACAGATACAGAACTCTAGTTTTTTAAAATAGATTTTCCCTTAAGTTTACCTATTCATTTTTAATGCATATTTTAAATTGAATTTCTGTGCACTTCATACAAAACATCTTAATCATCTTTATACCCCCTTCCATCTGTACCTCTTCCATGACACTCCCCCTATTTCATGCATTTTGTCATATATGTTAAAGCCTACCGAGTCAGGTTTTTGTAACCAGATGTCCCTAGGTGCAAGATCATCCACTGGGGCCTAATCAGTTTATCTAGAGTCTCTCCCTTAAAGAAGATCAACTCTTCTTCATTCAGCAGTAATCAGTTGCCATTAGTTCTTTTTATTTGACAAAAGGCCTTGTGAAACCCCTTCTCAGTACACTTTTCCAATTGATGGCTCTCTCGCTCCAGCCAATGTCTTACTACACTCTTAAACTGTTTAGATAGGACCTTCTTACTGCCCAAAACAAATATTTTGATGTCTTTATCTAAACTGATATATTTAGCACATTTGACAGTGCTGGTCCTGTTGATCTCTTGAGAACTTTTAATGCTGGCTTTCCAGGGCTCCACACCTACTATCGTTTTGCCTCTAACAGTTCATGCTTTAAATTCACATGATCCTCTTTCTCTAAGCTTCTCAAGATCTATTTTTATGGTTTCAACTATTGCCTATTTTCTGATGACTCCCAATTCTACCTCCAGTCTCAACCTGTCTCTTGATCATCATACCTGTATATCCAACTGCCCGTTCAGAACACCACCTGGATGTCCTACAGGCATCTAAACACAACATGTTGAAAGCTGAACTCCTTGTCATCTTCTCCCTAAGCTGATGCCTTTTCTGTCATTCTTGGTCTCAGTTGCTGTTTGGCTCTCTAATCAGTCATGCGAGCTAGGAATCCTCTTTGATTCTTCCCACTCCCTCATTCCACAGATAAAACCTTAAGATTAGGTTCTTTAAATATAGTTTGTTGGGGCTGGAGACACAGTGCTCAGCAGTTAAAAGCACTAGCTCTCTTGTAGAAGACTGGGGTTCAAATTCCAGGACCCACATGGTGGCTAACAACTATCTGTAACTCCAGTCCCAGGGGATCCTGTGCCCTCTTCTGACCTCTTGGAGCACTGTATGACACAGGTGCACTTGCATAGGTACAGGCTTATAACACTCATACACATTAAATACACTTTTTAAAAGATTAAAAAATGAATTAAAAAATTTAAAAAAGATAACTTGGAATATTCAAGAATATAATTTGGAATAATTAAAAATATAATTATAAAATATAGCTTATATTTGTCTACTTCTGTCTTATGCTTACTGTCTCTGCATCTTTGTAGTAGGCCTTTAAAATCTCTCATCTGACTTCTGAAAATATTAACTTACCTTCCTCGCTTAGTCCTCCTCACATCCTTTCTCTTCTGTTTTGATTCTTAAAGTTTTTAGACAAAAATCTGACCTCTTCTCTCTTCCCTTATAACTGTTTCAGTGGATCTCCATGACTAGTAGGTAAAGTCTCAGCTTTCAACATGATTTGGCCCTTGTCTACTTTCTTTGCCTCCTTTGCTATTGATGATTTGCCATATTCAGAATTGGTCATGGATCACAGGTTATTTCTGAGGTTCTCACTTTGCCACAGGATTGGAACAGTCTTCCTTCTGCCACCATTCTGATGTCTTCAGTAGGACCTGTTTATCCTTCACAAGAAAACTGAGTTTTAAAGGGAGGTTCACTTAGTCCTCAGACTGGGTCAGGTACCTCTTGGTGTGATCTCTATGGCCTCTTCATAGCTCTAACATGCCACTCTGTATACTGTATCATCTGTGTCATGGTATTTTTTTTAATTTTACTTTTTATTACATATACATATGTGTATCTGAGGGTGGGTTTTTGCAAGTGAGTGCATTGCCTGCAGAAACCAGACGAAGGTTGTGAGCTGCTTGTTGTGGGTACTGGGAACTGAACTTGGGTCCTCTGGAAGAGCAACAAATGCTTTTAACCACTGAGCCATCTCTCTTGTCCCATAATATGGGTTTTTATAACTCATGCTTCAATAATAATATGTTGAAGCCAGAGAATGAATGTGTCTAATTTATTTTTGCTTTACACTGTTTAGCTAAAGAAATAGACTCACTAAACAAATGTTGAATGATTAAATCAAAGAATAAACAATATTGAGGCAATTGGAACAGAATATAGGGGAATGGCTTGGAAGAAAGCTTCTATGTAAACAGGGCTTGGTAAGTGACTAAAAAAGGATAAGCAAAAGATGATGACTTTAGTTTGTAAATGGCAGTGCAATAGAGGATATTAGGCTCCATTAGCATAGAACAAATGTTAAAGGGGATTTTAATTCTGTCTTCTGGGACATAAAGCTTTGGAGGTGGTTTTTGGAGTCCTATAATGTGTTCTCCTAACTGATTTCATAGCAGTAGTAAAATTCTTAGAGTGCCTTAAATATATGTTGAGCAAATTGTCATAGTAATTTATTAAAAATATCCATGCTCGGTAGACAGATAGATAGTATCTATCTATCTGTCTACATAGCTATCTGTCCTTCCGTCTACCCATCTATCAATATCCATCCATCCATCCATCCCCATCCATCCATCCATAGACAGGGACTTTCTGTGGCTCTAGCTAGCCACTGCCTTACAGAGCTCTGCCTGCTTCTGCCTCCTAATTAGTGGGATTAAGGTCATGAACCACCACTCCCAGCTCATTTTCTATTTTCTAAATAAAGACCCTGTGCTTTCCACTGGTCTTGACTTCAGAGTTTCTGACTATACTACAGTTAGTATCTTTTCTTGAGTAAGAGTTTTGCTGTGTAAGCCCAAAATAGCTTTGGACTGTCCATCTTGCCTCAGCTTCCCAAGGCCTGAACTATAGGCCTGCATCACCAAGCCATTTTCAGGTACAATTGAGTTTGGGTGTATCTTGTGCATCCTGATATTTGACCCTTGACTGTACTTGATTCTTACTAGTTTGGATTTAATTTTATCTTAGCAAAATTCATGTTAAAATTTTTATCCCTAAACTTCAGAAGGTGACCTCATTTGGAACTGAGGTCACTGCAGAGGCATTTTGTTAAGATGAGATCATACTGGAGCAGTTGGGCCCTAATAGAACATGAGAATATAAACAGGGGAAATTTGGACACAAGGACATGCACCCAGGGAGAACAGTGTGTGAAAATGAAGGCAGAGTTGAAGGTACTTCTGCCTGCCAAGGAAGGCCTATGATTATAAGGTGACCATCAGAAGCTAGGGGAAAGGCATGGGCCCAGCTCTTCCTCACAGCTTTCAGAAGGAGCCTACTTGATATTGGACTTTCAACTTTAGAACTCTGAGAGAATTACAAAAACAAAATAATTACAGATTGGCCCTCACTATGTAGCTTTGGCTGGCCTGGACCTAACCATGTAGATCATGTTGGCCTCGAACTCTTAGAGCTCTGCCAGGCTCTGCCTCCTGAGTTCTGGAATTAAAGGCATGTACCACCATGCCTGGCTAGAGACAATAAAATTTTCTTGTTTAACACCTAAAAAAAAATCCATGCATTGTACAATCTGGGTGTTTTTACATACATGCAGGTAATACACTCATACACATAAAATACAATAAAATACTAAGTAAAAATTTGTTTAAAAAGAAAGATGAATTTAAAGAGTTTTTGTTCTTGTTTTGTTTGTTTTTGAGACAGAATCTCACTATATAATTCTAGCTGGCCTGGAACATGCTATGTGGACCAGGCTGACCTTAAACTCACAGAGATCCACCTGCTTCTGCTTCCTGAATGCTGGGATTAAAGGTGTATACCACCATGCCAGGCTAAGAGGTTTTTTTTTTCTTTTTTCAAATAAAGTTGTTTGTTTATGATGGTGGTAATTGAACCCAGGGTAACTGAACCCAGGGCAAGAGCCAAATGTCCTATTTCCAGTCCAAAGATGTTTTTTTGGTCTTCAGTCTTCCTTAAGTTCAGAGAGTACACTTTCAAAGTGTGACAGGTAAAGAGGAAAACATTTCTAGGCTCTATGATGATTATTTAATTAAGATTAAATGATAGCTGGATGTGGTAGTGTTCACCTTTAATTCCAAAATTTCAGAGGCAGAAGCAGGTTGATCTCTGTGAGTTTAAGGGCAGCTTTGAATGGTCTAACTAGTGAGTGGGTTCCAAGCCAGCTGGAGCTACATAATGAGACTCAGCCCCTTCCCCAAAAGACTAAATGATAACATGTATAAAATTAAGAATAATATAAAAATCACCTCTGACAGTGAACTGAAACTCCTGTTTCTCTTCATGGTACCCTAATCCAAGGTAACCTGTTAGATCTTAATGCCAGATGATTTTTGTTGCCTGAGTCAAAAAGCTACAGTCACATTTGCCAGAAATTAGAGATATTACCTAAAGTTTGTGCAACTGACTAGACTAATTGATAACCACACAGTAATTGTTTGTGGATTTTCCTTTTTGCAGCTACATTTGGCTTGATAATGTTGCTAAATGGTTTCCAGATTTTTGCATGTTCAGAGCAGATATCTGCCACATAACAAAGGTACCATCCAAAACCTCTATTGGGCAAGAGCTACCTGGATCCCATTTGTTGTCCTGCATAAACACTAGGAAAACAAAATTCCAATCTCACCCAGAAAAAGAAACACCTGCTTTTTTAATCAGCTGAGTCTTTTAGTCAAAAGTGATGCAGACTATTTGGAAAATAGTTTATAGAGCCATCGTGACAACCTGTTATCTTTTGGTGCCTTGGCAGATAAAAGAGATACTCCAAAACCTTTCATCTCACCTATGAAAACCAGAGCTCGTGGAAACAGGTTTGTTATGTCTGCAGCAGAATTCTGACTACAGAACAAAGAAATGTCAAGGTCTTCCTGTAATGATTATACCAATTCTTCTCAAGTATTGACTGTACTGTGGGAACAGTTTAATTGAATACCAGCAGTTCCTGCACCAAAATTCCCAAGATCCTAATACTACTGTTCTTATTTTTGCTATTATTTTATAGTAAACTTTTTTGGGGGGAGGGGTCAGAACTGTCATAACATGAGAAGAAAGGAAAAATAATGATCAACAGAATTTTTACACTTAAGTGTGTTTTGCATGAGATCAGTATTCAACTGTTTTTCTTGGCTTTTAACATTCGCCATCAAAGCATCCATTGTAAGAAGTTTTAGTTTTTTCACTACAATAAGCTAACAGTGATTTAAGCTGCTGTAGAAACATTATAAAACGTCAGTGTCATTGAGAGATATCCCAAGGTGCAAGTGCTTCAAACTGTCCGTAATGAATGATCATGCCCATGCAATGTGTTTAGAATGAATGCGTTTATCAAGAGGGGTGAATTATTAAAAGATGTTCTCATCAACTCCATATTTTAAGTGCAAAGGCAAGTGCTCTTACAAGTGTATTTCAGCTCAGTCATGAGAACTTTATCGTGAATTGCAGTACTCAGGAATCAGCTGAGGTTATCTGCAGGAGACACATATGGCTTACCATCAAAATAGTACACACTAGAAACAAAGTCAACAAGAAGCAATTTGTTTATGATCACTAAAGAAAAAAAACCCCACAAACTTCCTAAGTGACATATTTTACCTTCCATTTTTAGAATGATCTTTTGCAAATTAAGGATAGCTTTTACTAGTAATAATTACAAACCAATATTCTACTGCTGGAGGTTCAAAGAACCTTTTTTGTGGTTTTCAAATTCCAGGATTATTAGTGTAAACCAGCTGACACTGGGACAGGAGATAGATGTAATACAATCATGTGGGAAGGACATCTTCTGTTTTTAATTAGAACCATACTGGAAATCATTGGAGGACATTTCCTTTTTAGCCTTTCAGAGCACTGATGCTGGAAAAGAAAAGCGCACACCCTTCCTTCAGTGTACTAACTGAAGACATATTATGTAAACATAAATAAACATTTTCTAAAAGAGGTAAAAAATTGTAAGCTGTTTTTCAAAGTCCCCATTTTCTGTGGATTTGGTGACCACTGGCTTGCTTTTGTGACCCACCATGATTCTGGGATGGTTCAAATGCAAGTTCATTGTTTTTTGTTTTCCAAACTACTTATGCTTTTATTTCTAGTTTTTGTAAACAGGACAAGCATTCTATGGGTGATATATTTTCATGTGGAAGCAACTAATAGACACATAGTGTCCTACAACTTAAAATACATTCTGTAGAAACATGACCAAGGTTTACATTGCTAGTTCAAAACTTAAATGTCACGTTCTCATCCACTCACCAGCTGTGGCTGCTGGCTCTCAGTTCTCTGAGATGCAGTGCCACTGGTCACATACAAGGATAATGTAAATCCATGAGTAATGCAGAGAGAATCAGTGCTGTTCTAATAGCAATAGGGGTATTTGTAAGAATATTGGGATCAAGATGGAATGTAAATCAGAAAAAGGCTAAAACCAGGATCACAAGTAAATCTTAGCTACCATTTCACTAGTCAACCAATTAAGCAGTGAATTCCAGTTTGTAAAGAGAAGAGAGAAGTAGAGTGAGTCAAGATTGTATAGGAAGGTAAAGTGAGGTGCACTTCATCTGAGTGTCACTGAATCTCCTGAGACTCTCACACAGTAGTTGCCAAAAGACCTCATATTCTAAGTGCTATGTAGCTGTTTCCTGTGAATGGAAGGGTTCCCTTTTAGACAAAGAAGGAAGGCTCATGAAACCTCAGGTAGTAAAGGAAACTTCACTCAAGAAGCTCAGAAAAGTTACAGGATTCACAAGGCTCCTCCCTGAGTCATAGAATCAGTGAACAATTGCTGGGGAGAGAAGACTCTATGGTGGAGCTGCCTGCAAGTGGGGTAGGGAGCTCCAGGAATGCCGCTTCTGTGAGTTGTCAGCCATTCTGGAGTAGACTTTTCAGTGATGTAAATGCCAGTGAGTCACTCATGCTATGGTAAGTAACCTTTCACTAATGCTCCTGTAAGCAATTCTAATAAACACATCCACTCACCAATTTAGACTTGGGTAGAATCATTTTTTTAGTTTGTCATCGATGCCCTGTCTACAATAAGCAGGTGTTCATTCAAATCACTCTAGGAAGACACACCCCCAGCAATGCCTGGATAACCTATTGCAAGACTTGCAAAAATGGAGGCAATATCCAGTTTTATGAAGCCTTGTCTATAGAGCATTGTCTAAAGAGCTTTGAGGTAAAACAGAAGGAAGAAAGAATACTTCTACATGATTGTTCTAAATACTCTGGTTTTCTTAGACTTGGGAGAAGTGCTTATCCATGCTTCAAACCATGTGAGGAGACATTCAAAGACCAAAGTGGAGAGCTTGAGACTTGTATTGTGTTTGGGGGACACCTAGAACTGGTCTGAGGAGACACTGAGTGGCTGAGAGAGTGAGAGAACAGGAGAGAAAGCTTCATTGGTGATTAACTGTATTTCCAGCAGCAGCAAAGCAAGGACACGTAAGTGCTTCTGTAGACCAAGTGTGAGGAATGAAGTGTGGCAAGCCCAGTGCCCATTTGAGTATTTTCCAAAAACATGTTTGGAAGGGCAACTGACCTCCAACTCAGTGATGGACAGTTTGTTACCATAAGGCCAAGAAGGATCCCAGCTGCAAGAGTGCGTTTCCTTATAAAGAAAGCTGCAGCCTAAAGGTCCCAGTGTATGGGGGTGACTTTTTGACTTTACAGAAGCACTTTTAAAAGGAAAGAAGTAGCACACTATATCCAGAAAACACATTGCTGTGTGATGCCTAGGTCACTCAAGACCTACCCTTAGCATCCCCTCTCTGCTTTTACCTTGGTGCTGAAAGATGCAAAAGAGGACTAGGAAAGCAAAAGGGGAAATCACAAAGGAACTCCTGTATGGCTTGACATGGGGATGCTATGTGGTTACGAGACTGGACTAGACAACTTGGGTAAAGCGATACTCTTCTTATGCATGAGATGATTAGTAACATTTTTAAATGAGGGGACCTACCAAAGATTTCATTTGAGTGGCAGGGAGAAAATAATACACAGAGTACTTTGACAGGACAAAATGAAAACAAGAAATTTGCTCATTGTCTTCCTTTTATCAGCTAAGTCTACTTAATCACTGATTGTAAACACAATCATTATTACTCTTGATGACTTACTCAAAACATGGGTGCCTCAGTTTATGCACTAGAGCAACTATTAATTAATTTAGCATGTTAGACTGGACTTGCAAGGTGAAAAGTTTGGCCATCACATGGGGATAAAATTCCAGTGGGATGGAAATTTGTAAAGTGTGTTGGAGAAGGCGACCCTCCTCAGATGCCTTCTTCCTGCATTCATTGATCCCTGATCCTAGGTTCCCAGTGTCTAAACACTAACTTAACATCTCACTTGATAAAGATGATGATCATTTAACTTCCTTTTGACATGATTTCTTTTGTGTAAAATAAGACTGACTATATGATTAAAGAAAGATACGAGATTTTAAAAAAACCACAACCCAAAGTTACAAAAATCACCTTTAATCCCAGTACTTGGAAGGCAGAGACAGGAAGATGTCTGTGAGATGGAAGTCAACTTGGTGTATGTAAAGAGGTCCATGCCAGCTGTGGCTATGGGGAGACCCTCTCTCAAGAACACAAACAAAATGAGAGAGCAAGCATAAATACCTCATGGAAATGACACCCACAGTTGCCCTGTAGAAATTCCTTGCCTCGTCCCATTGTGATAGTGAACGTGTCCACTGCTTCATAGCCGTATGCTTTGGCAGCATCCAGAACACTCAGATTTTCTTTCCATAAGTTTTGTACTTCACTCTGTATTGCAAAGCAAAAGACACAGCGTTTTTTTTTAAATTGAGGATTATTTTACGATTTAATAATTCAAGCAAACATTAGGTAAATGGCATTTTCTTTGACCAAGACTGGTTGTATTGTGAGATGTCTTTTATATTAATTTTTAAAATGAAGATATGCTCTAATTTTTCTACTCAAAGTGTCAGTATGAGCACTTATATATATGAAACTGTATATTTATAGAAACAGTTTTGTATTTTTCATTATCTAGAAGTTTATCACTCACAAAAATATTTAAATTGTCAATTTGAAAACCAACATTTGACACGCTAGTCTAGCTCCATCTATTTGAATTTTCACTCAATTAATATCCACTTGAATATTAATTGGCACCTAATTTTTGTTTAGTTTTTTTGCTAAGGGATAGGATTAAATGGGTAAAGAATGTGTGGTCCCAGATCATAAGACACAGCATCTAATAGGAGAAAAAGGTATGTCAATAGCTGAGAAGTGCTTTATTATTATGCAAGGTTCTACACTGACAGGAAGAGTTGCTGTGTCAGGGGCACAGGGGCACCTTCAGAAAACATTGCCCAATAGTTTTGAGCAAGGTTTGTTAGTTGGATGATGGAGGAGGAGTATGCTTTGTGGGGAGCAGAACGGAGCGAGGGTTCTAGCTGCTGCTTCTCTGGATCGCACTCCCTGCTCCTTCCCATCCTGTGTGTCCCAGCCAATGAATGAGCATGGCTGGGATTCTAGCTCAGGTTCACTCTGTCATGGGAGGGACAACATCACTAATTACTGTAGCTCCAAGACTTTTTCATGACTTGGTTAAGCTTCTTAAAACTGACCTGAAATCTGAGACTCTTCCTACACAATCCAGCTTTCCCCCTCTCCTTTCACATCAGACCAGACACATATGTATCGGACACAATGCTCAACACATACAAGTCACTCAAAAGATATTTAATGCAAAACTGAATGACACTGACTGGGCACGTAGGTGCATCCTGACAGTTCCCTGTATCCTTTCTACATATTCTCCCAGTACATCCCCTTATTCTATTAATCCTATCATGGTGTCAGTTTCTTGGTGAACACAAGCTGACACACAGGGAAGGATTTCCCTCCTATTTCCCTTTTCTAAGGCATAAATATGAATTTTCATTTTTAATGTTGAAAAGACAATTACTTGCATTTGTTAATCCAACTGAAAGGTAAAGGAAGTAGTCCACTATTGTATACTTTTCTGTCATCTGCATTATGCTTGCCTGCTTATTTTTATATGGCATTCAAAGAAGAGTGCTTTCTTTAAGAGAAAGGTAATGAATAGACAAAGTTCATAAAGAAGCAGTCTCAGGGCTCAGCGGTTAAGAGCACTGACTGTACTTGCAGAGGAGCCTGGATGATTCCCAGCACCACGTGATGGTTAACAACCATCCTTAACTCCATTTCTAGGGGATCTGATAACCTTTTCTGACTTCCACAGGCACTGCATGACATGGGACCACTTACACTCATGCAGGCAATATACTCATACACATAAAATAGAAATAGAAATAATTAAAGAAGTAATCTCAGAAGAGATGACACTTAATACCTGAGAGAGTGTCTGGAAGTTACCAGGCACAGTAAGGAGAATATGCTCCAAGAAGAGGGAAAATTGATCTAAAGGTCTGGGGGTAACTGGGAGCATGGCTTGATGCTTGATGTGTGTGTGTGTGTGTGTGTGTGTGTGTGTGTGTATGTGTGTGTGTATGTGTGTGTGTGAAGTATTATACCTATGTATATGTGCTCTTGTAGGAAGGGATAAGCCTGGAAATCATAGGATAGTTTTGAATGGCCATGAGAATATATGCTAGGAGCTCAGATAGTGTCCTCTCTCTGCTTGCTATTGTCCCTTCCTCCTCTGTTTTCTCTTCGTCCCTCCTTTCATCTTCGTTCCATCTGAAAAGCTCTACCACAGCTCTGGGGCTTTCCAGCATACAAATGAAGAAATATTTGCTAGAATGAATGAATGTGAGCTAACAACCTAAATATAAGCAGGGTCATAAGTATGCTCATTGCTGTGAGGAAGACCACAATCAAAGAAAAAGTGTAATGTTACAAGAAAGAATTGCAATCCTGACTGGAAACCTTCAAGTAACGCTAAAGGGGTTCTAACTCATAGCAGAATCTATCTAGATCCCTCTCCAGTGTCCTACACCCTGCTGTCCTCCCAGGGATTTTAATGTCTGAACTCACTTAAATTACCACAAACCAGCTGACCCTAAGATGTTGAATTTGCAATTTACTTCAACCACAGTTCTCTGGTTTCACAGCATATTTGGCATCCAGGAAGGTAAAGCTTCAAGAAAGGAGAAGGGGATCCTGTTCTGCCCACTGGGAAAACCTAGGAGGGCTCAACACAGACAGAAAAATAAATCTTAAACTCCTTAAATGAACAGTGTGCTCCTTAACCATGACTCTGTCTTTGTACATAATCTCAGGCCACTCCTTGCTTGAAATAGAACAGCCGGTTCTGACCTACAGATTTCTTCCTGTTCTGCTCTAATTTTTCTACTCAGTACTGAGGCATATTTACTATCTTTAAGGGCTGGCCAGAGGACCCTAATGCCTTTCATTTATGAATATCAAACTAGAGCAAAAACAATGATATCACTTTATGTGTGTGTGTGTGTGTGTGTTTGTGTGTATTAGGAGATCATCTTCAAAAAGATCATTGTTTCCCAAAGGACTAATTGATATTGATAGTTTCATTTGTGCTTTTTGCATTAATCTGAAGAAGGGATAGTCTCTCGGTATAACCCATAAAGGTGTATGAAATGCTGGTGGGGCAAGGAAGGTAATACGCAATCTCTCTCATATACTTCTGTTGCTGTTTCACATAGCTTGAACTCCTTTTCATTTATCTTGAACTCAGTGTATTATTTATGGCACATTTATTTGGCTATGGTCTCCTGGTCTGCAGGAACATTTAGAATGGCTTGAAATCATAATTCATAAGTATATATATATTTTATTTTTATGAAGGTTGATGAGTATTGTGGAATGCTTTTTGGATTATTTTCCAGCAGGCATTCATAAATTCATGTAGCCTAGAAGAAATAGGTTTACCTGTGTTAAGAAATGCACTCCATCCACAGGCAGATGAAATCCAATCCCCAAAGTTTTGATGATCACTAGGATATTGAGCAAATTTTCCCTGCATGAAATGATCATAATTCTAGTCACAAATTTCAGTTATATTTCTACATGTTTGTTAATTATATCAACAAATATTATAGAATTCTTTTAGAATGTGATCATTTGTATACAGAACTGAATCCCCATTTTATAGATTTGTCATATATTAAATTTCATTGTAGATAGTTTTATGTGTCAATGG
Organism: Nannospalax galili; assembly: GCF_000622305.1. Classification (NCBI taxonomy): domain Eukaryota; kingdom Metazoa; phylum Chordata; class Mammalia; order Rodentia; family Spalacidae; genus Nannospalax; species Nannospalax galili. The sequence goes on from NW_008333889.1 coordinate 1,984,946, forward strand.
ACATTATTATTATCTGTTTTATTTAATATTTTGATTCTTTGAGAATTTCATACAATGGATTTAAAAAATTTATATTAATCTATTTCATTTAAAGATTCACTTGTACAACAATGAATATATGCCACACATTGTTATTACTTTCAATATATTTGTATAATTAGTTTGAAACAAGGTTTCACTCTGTACTCCAGGTTAGCTTTGAACACACTATCTTCTTGTATTAGCCTCCCAAATGCTTGAATTACAGGTATGTGCTGCCATATCTGGCTAGTAGATATGTTTTGATTTGTAGTTAAATTTGAATTAGGATGTTAAAGATCCATGATTGAATCTAAAAGTATTTTAAAATATAAAATTAGTCTTTAAGTTTTTAACTTTAAATTATAAAGCTATCTTTTAGATAAGCATTGGATAAGGTTTAGTTGTATAAATAGTACTTTTAAAGAAAACATTAAGATATTTATGACAATTGTTGCTGCAGGAAGTTACCTCTTTAAAACCTTGTGAATGATTTGCAGGTGATTGGAATTAAGCCACTGAACACCACCAACAACCAATACAGTCTGACTAGTATTCTCTAGTGGATGTGATCTGAAATCCAGAAAGAAAAACAACACGTTACTTTAGAACAGATGGTAAACATTTTAGCTGCGTTCCTTCACATTTCAATGAACCATGTCTGGCTTCCTGATCACAAGACCTGCTTGTCATTTGCAGCTCGTTTTCAGCCACATTAGTGAGTATCTAAGCTTTTCAGCACCTTTGAAATACAGTGAGCAATTATGACTGCACACTGTGGCATTTTGCCATCCAGAGTAGTTCTATTGTACCTTTGCAAGAGATGTTCAAGTGCGTTCTCAAACGTTGGTCTCAGTGAAGGGCTTATCCAGAACTGGGGATAGTAGGAGTAACTGATCAGTGTCTTCCCACCATTGACATTGGGGTACAGTTTAGTGCCATGCACCTTCTGCCACTCCTGAAGTGTTTCATTCAGCCTTTCAATCAGATAGTACATCATCCCTCTGTTGGTTGAGTCTCCAATGAAAAGAATCTGTAAATTAAAGAACACATACTAGTATCCAAATCAGATGTTCACATGGTATATAGTATAACAAATAATTTATTAAGTGCTCATATGATTACATGTTTAACTGAACGACAGCCTTTCACACAGAAATATCATTCGTCATATTCTCCTCCAAATGTGTTCCTTCTCCTCCTTCATATTGTTAGTAATGCCTCATCTATTGATCTATTAATCACTGTGTGAAACTTTCATTTCATGCTGTTTTCAATTTCTCTGTCTCCTTTATATTCATTAGTTTCTTATCTAATCAGGTAACAAGTCTCACTGATTTAAAGAGCCATGAAGTATTGTAGGAATACTTAGGATTTTTAAATCCCTTTTTTATAAATGTTCAAACTGGGAACCACAGAGGCGGTTCCATGGAGGGCATGTCATCACTTGACAAAAGAGTCACAAAACTGGGATTTGATTTTCTGAGCAGTGTTTCACATCCTAGTTTGCATTAACCCCGTGACATTTGTTCTCCAGTGCAGTCTGTCTAATCACCAGCACAGCCCTGCTTTAGGCTTGCACTACCTCCGCTGTGCCATTGTAATGTAACAAGTGAGCCTTCTTTTCACATTGATGCACTCCAATTCATTCAGCATATGGTACTGGAGAGATCAGTTTTCAAATGTCTAGTGGTGGGCATCTTATTTGCATGCTCAAAATTGTATTGGTTCCCTATTTCCTGTAGAATCAAGTCTGAACTATTTATATTCAACTAACATTTACTGAATTTGTATTGCATAGCCGTCTCTGCTAGGTGATTTCCACAGATGAGGAATTTGAGACTCAGAAAAATTGGGGTCATAAATATAGAAAATGGTGAACACAGAACTCAAACCCAGGTCCTTTGACTTCAAGTACAAGGTCAATGACCCACCTTCTCAATGCATCTACTCTTAGTGTGACAGACTTCGACTTTCTCACTGAACATGATTTGTAGTCAACAACATCTGTTTTTCTCTTGTGTTAATCTATCTGCCTAGAGTGTTCCTCCCTGTACAATCCTACCTGTCAAACACCAGTACTGTTATAAACGGAACTCTTACTAAAGGTCTCTTCCAATGCCCCTAGTCAGAGTTATCTTCTCTGTCTTCTGTGAGCCTATTAAATTTTACATTATAGATTCTATCAAAGTCTACATGAAGTTATGGTTACTTGTGTCTGTGTTTTTTTCCTTACATCTTATCAAGAAATATTTGAGATCAGGGTCAACATCTGATTCTACTTTCCCTCAGAGTATCATGCATGCACCTTAAAAGTTCTGAGCTAATTGAAAGCAAAAGGGATATTTGCAGTAGATAATTCCTTTGAATACTTTTGAATAATATTTAATTCACTCTTCAGTTTTTCTCTTCCTTCGAGATTCAGTTTTCCATTAACCATACACATATTTCCTCTGATTTTAACATTAGGCACTGACATCATTTCTATTTACCCATTCACAATGAATTTAGTAGGAATTTGCAGAGGTTTACTCTATCCACAGAAGTGTTGAGATACCTCTGTGAAAACAATCCAGAAAACTGCCCCAATTTGCTTTCATATGAAATACTGCTACCATAAGCACAGCCAAGCTAAACATAATGACGCGCCAGGCCCTGCACTCACGGTCTCAGTGAAATTCCATTTGGAGAATAAGATTCTAATTATTTGTGAAATGAATTGAATTGATCCTTATTAGCTTTTACCTGTGGTTTGCTGCCCTAGGTTTCGGATGTTTATTTATTTGTAGTCCTGAGGGTTGAACCCTGGATCTTCCCTGATAATAGGCAAGCACTTGGTCACTGAACTGTCTTCAGCCTTACTTTCCATTTATAAAGAAGGTCTTTCTAAGATGCCCAGGTTAGCCTTGAACTTGCTCTGTATAGGCCTCAAACTTATGAACTTCCTGCTTTAGCCTGACAAATTACGGGCTTGTAACAACGTTTTGGAGATTTCTTATTCTTTAAGATTTATTTTTATCATTTTAAAATATGTATACTTGTGTATGTCTTTGTGTGGGTATGTACATGTGAGTATGGTGCCCATAGAGGTCAGAGACATTGGATCACCCTGTAACTGGAGCTACAGGCAGTTGTGATCTGCCTACCATGGGTGCTGGGATCTGAACTCAGGTCCTCTGCAAGGGCAGTGTGTGCTCTTAACCACTGAGCCATCACTCCAGTCCCGAAATTTCTTTAAAAATTTTTTTATTTATTCTTTTTATGTGTATGAGTGTATTGCCTACATGTATATAGGTGCATCTCTGTCATGCAAGACCTGTGGAGGTCAGAAGACAGCACAAAATTCCCCTGGAACTGGACTTAAGGACAGTTGTTAGTTGTCATGTGGGTGCTGGGAACTGCACCTGGGTCCTCTGCAAGAGCAGCTAGTGCTCTAAACTGCTGAGCCATCTCTCCAGCACAAATTTCTTATTTTTGAGGGGAACTTTTGAATCACCAAGAGAGCTCTTAATTGTAGTTAGTAACAATTAGTTCTCCTAGTTTACTAAGGCCGCGTACCACAGACTGAGTGCTTTCAACAACAGAAATTTATTTTTGAACATTTCTGGAGGCTAGAAATACAAGTTCAAGAGGCTGGCAGGGTTGTTTCCTTCTGGAGGGCTCTTTGACTTGCAGATGGCTGTCTTCTCTGTCTTTGCCTGGTCTTCCTCTGTGTATCTGTGTCCTAATCTCATAAAGACTCTGGCCACACCAGCATAGGCTACTCATGTGACCTCATTTTACCATATTTGCTTTTTCAAGGGCTTTGTGTCTAAATACCAGGACTTGTTGAGTTGCTAGGGATTAGAAAGTCAGCATAAGAATTTGGTAGAAATGATACAATTCAGCCGATAACATTAACTAGAGAACTGTTGAGATCGAACTTTCTTGTTTTTTTAAGATAGGGTCTCTCTATTGTGCCCAGAGTTGCCTTAAACTCCCTCCCCCCACCCCGCCGCACCCTCCTGAGTACAGCACTAGTAAACACACTACAGGCTTTCTCATTGCTTCTTTTCTTTTCTGTATCAAGGTGCACTCCCTCCCAGGCAGGTAGCCTTGCACTAGGTCCCGAGCATTGGATGTCTCTCTTGTGGACTATTGAGAGATATGGTGAATTAGAAAAATAAAACAATTGCATATTACTGAGAGAACACCACCAAAATGTCTAGATTTCCAGTCTTTTCATGTTGTTATATCTGTGGCCTAGCAAAGTATATCAGAGGCAATGGAGCCCTGTTTCAGAATTCCTACGTAGTCCTCTTTACTAACAAAAGAATATTTTATGCATTTTATTTTATTTATTTCTTTTATGAGTGTATTGCCTGCATGTATCTAAGTGCACCTGAGTCATACAATGTCTGCAGAGGTCAGAAGAGGGGGTCTGGGAACCGAACCCAGGTCCTCTGCAAGACCAGCAGTGCTTTTAACCACTGAGCCATCTCTCCAGCCCTGAGAGTATTTTAAATAAGTTGTGTTTCCTTTCCAACGTTTCATTTCTTTGTGTGTAAAACGGGAGAAACCACAGTACCAGAGGATCTAAGTGAGATGCCACACACTTCTTGGCAGTCAGGGAGGGCACTGGCACTAAAGGCTAGGAAAGGAGGGCAGAATTTTTTTTGTTTCAGGTGCCCCTTGTAAGCCACTTGAAATTCATTGGTGCACAGAAAGAAAACATGGCAGGAAGTATCTAAGTCCCAGCAATCTCTCTCCTTTGCTATCAAGCCAGCAGGCCTTGAAGGCTTCTGCAGAATCAAAATTCTGGCTGAAAGGCTGGGGCAGTGACCCCACCCTGAGCAACCAGCACTCTCCAACAGGGCACTGCAATCTCCATAGGGACTGGAGGCTAGCAAGAGCTACACAGACTGGCAGGAAGGGTCTCCTCCACTGTTAGCAATCCTCTGTAGTACTTTAATCCGAAATATATTTAGCAGTCAAGATACAGATCTGGAAAGAACATCTTCCAGGAGATTATTTTATCCCAACACTTTCTACTTCAAAAAAGGTGGGCAAAAAAATCTAAAATAAAGAAGTCATGATCTTAAGATTGATTTTCTTATTAAGTTTTTTGTCAATCAATGCAAAAGCTTTGTCAGAGGTGAGTTAGCATTCCTAACAAGAAAAGACACCTGACTTAAAAACATCAGCTCTTTTACCTGCACCAAACACAGCTAAACAATATCATGAATTATAGAGTGCCCCTTTTTCAGTCACATGATTTATAGTCAATTTTATATCCTTTCAATTATTCAGATTTGTTGAAATTTTTAAAAGGTAACAATGTATTTTAAAGTATAATTTCTACCTCAAAAATTTTGTATTACAATAACAAATATTTGTGACTGTTTATTGAGTTGATAATAATTTTGACTCTCCCATGAAAACTACTGTCTTACTAAACTAGCGTGGAAAGATATTGTTTGGACATCAAGGGATACCAACTTGACTTCATAAGCCTTAATGTAAATGTCAAAATTCATGAAATTCAATGGGGAGGGTGCTATGGGCGGGGGCTGATGGGGAACGGGGATAAAGATGGTTAAAATGTTGTGCATGAGATACGCAAAAATTCAGTGAAAAAATTTTTTCAAAAGATATTGTTTGGCATAAGTGACAAAAGAGAAAAAAAATGACCATTAAATTCAAAAGTCCAGTAAACATAACTAACTTTGGTGATAATACATTAAAACAACTAGTCCTCTACACTTAAAGAGATTTTTTTTTAGAAAAACAATGATCTTATGAGTTCTGGTAAACAAACCATTTCACTGCTAAATGGCAGGAAAGTGGACTTTTTTGTTTGTTGGTTTGCTTGTTTTGTCTTTTTTCTTTTGTTATACTGTTAAGTCTACAGTGATTTGAACATGTTTGATTGGCACAAAAGTAGGTCTTCATTGGACAAATGGATGAATTGGAATTTCATTGTTTTGTTTATAAATTAGAATTATTTCATAGGGAATTCCACTTGTAAAAATAGTTAAACATGTTGGTCGAAATATGTTAAAAACAGAATAAATTGGAAGCAGCATGTTTAAGAATAAACTGATTATATGCAGACATAATTCACAACTCTTTCTACCTATCTTTCACTCTTCTTTCTTTTTTTAAATGTGGAAGTAGGGAGTTATCCTAAACATACTAGACAAGTCTTCTCCTGCTGATCTCCAGTCCTTTTAGAATGATTTTATTTTGCAGAAAGTTCTCAGTACATTGCCCAAACTGGTCTGGAACTCATTCTGTGGCTTGAACATGTGATCCTTCTGCCTTAGATCTCAAGTAGCTGGCAATATGGGCTCCTGTCACCAGACCTGACATCATCTTTAATAAAGATTTTGGAACATCAACGTAATAAGATAGAATTTTTTGTTAATTTTTAAAATTTTTATTTATTTTTTAATTTTTAATAACTACATGATTAGAAGAAGCATTTCATTACAGCTTTAACATATTCAGTAACACACTCTAGAGCAAGAGTACATCTCTTTCACAAGTGGGTGCAAGTTTCTAGGTTCACAGTTGGGTTGATACAGT
>NW_008333889.1:1992433-1993480 GCF_000622305.1 Nannospalax galili
AGATAAAAGGTCCTGCAAGACCATGGCTGGCTTCGCTTGGAATCATCTCTGTGCGGACCCTCCTCTTTGTAGACTGGACACTGGTTCAAGTCCATCTGGTGGGGTCTCCTTAGCTTCCTTGATCAAGAGGACAGGTGGCCCACCAAAATTACAGGACATTTTGAGAGATGTTCATAGTCCCCTGGAACTAGTCAACCTAGGAGGGCAAGGATCAAAACTGTCCTTTATGTTCCTCTGACCAAATTATTATAGGCCTCAAAGTATGTCTTTTAAACATCCAAGAAGGTTAGTTCCACCAGTCTGGTACTTTTAATTACTGTATGTCATGTAGATAAATCTTGGGCAAAGACCAATTGTTCTCAGATAAACCTTACCTAGACCTATATTTCTTGATCTGCTATGTATAATTTGTCAGTAGGTTATTGGACTAATATGGTTCCCTCTGGTTTTTAAAACTAGCTAGGTATTATTTATCTCTTGCATTGTCTCACCCCTCCATCATGGTTTCCCCAATTAAGGTGCCCCCATTTTGCCCCTTTCTCCCTTAGTAATACTATTCTCCTATGGTCCTACCTCTCTTGAGCTCCTTCTTCCCCTTTATCCCCTAGATTCCTTGTATACCCTTCCCTCCCTCCTCCCTTAAACTAACCCAATTTTTATCCATATCTCCCTTATTAAGGCCTGTTTCCTACTGTTCTCTTTCAGGTTATTTCTTTTCCTTTACCTCCCTGGTTCCTTTCCATTATCCTAGTTCCTTTGTTATGTCTGGATACATACTCACTTATCAGGGTTTGTTTCTAGGATCCACATATGAGAGAGGACATATATCGATTTTTTTTTCTGAGTCTGTGTTATTTCACTTAGCATAACAGTTTCTAGTTCCATCCATTTACCTGCAAATTTCATTATTTCATCTTTCTTTACTGCTGAATAAAACTCCATCAATTGAGGGACACCTAGGTTGCTTCCATCTCTTAGGTATTGTGAAAAGAGCAGCAACAAACATGGATGTACAAGTGTCTCTGCAATAGGACGAGTTCTTTGGGT
>NW_008333889.1:1993795-1995312 GCF_000622305.1 Nannospalax galili
GTCTTTAATTGGGTTACTTCTTGCCTTATTCTCTATTTTTTGAGTTCATTACATACTCTGGATATTAAAACTCTGTCAGATGTGTTACTGGTGAAGATTTTCTCCCATTCTGTGGGCTTTCTCTTCACTTCCTTGGTTGCTTCTTCTGATGTACAGAAGCTCTTTAATGTAATGAGGTCCCATTTGTTGATCTTTGACCTTGTTTCCGGAGCAATTGATATCTGGTTTACAAAATCTTTTCCTACACCTATATGTTGTATGTTTTTGTCAATGTTTTCTTCTAACAGTTTCAGAGTTTCAGGCTTTACATTAAGGTCTTTGATCCATTTGGAATTGACTTCTGTGCAAGGTGAAAGATAGGGATTTAATTTCATTCTTCTACAGGTGGAGATCCAGTTTTGCCCGCACCATTTGCGAACATGCTATCTTTCCTCCAGCAAATGTTCTTGGCCCCTTTGTCATATATCAGGTGGCTGAAATTGGATGTACTCATATTGGGGTCTTCAATTTTTTTTCCATTGATCTATGGGTCTATTTTTGTGCCAGTATTCCTCCAGCGAATGTTCTTGTCCCCTTTGTCAAATATCAGGTGGCTGAAATTGCATGTACTCATGTTTGGGTCTTCAGTTTTGTTCCATTGATCTATGTGTCTCTTTTTGTGCCAGTACCATGTTGTTTTATGACTATAGCTCTGTAATAACAGCTTAAAATCTGGTATAGTAATCCCCCCCAGCATTGTTCTTAGTGCTCAGGGTTGCTTTGGCTATCCAAGGTCTTTTGTGCTTCCATCATTTTTTTTTTTCAGCTATTGTGAAGGGAAGTGTTTCCAGTGCTCTTTTTCTGATTGCTTGTTATTGCTATATAGAAAGGCTACAGACTTTTGTAGGTTAATTTTGTAACCTGCCACTTTACTGAACGTGTTAATAATTTCTAGGAGTTTTCTGGTGGAATTTTTGGTGTCTCTTAGATATAATATCATATCATCTACAAAAGGGATAATTTGATCGCTTCTTTTCCAATTATTATTCCTTTAGTTTCCTGCTCTTGTCCTATTGCTCTTGGAAGAGTTTTAAGCACTATGTTAAAAAGAAGTGGAGATAGTGGACAGCCTTACATGGTTCCTGATTTGAATGGGAATGCTTCCAGTTTTACTCCATTTAGAATGACGTTGGCTGTGGGTTTGTTAGATATGGCTTTCATTATGTTGAGGTATGTTCCCTCCAGTCCAATTCCCTCTAGGACTTTGAAAATAAATGCATGTTGAATTTTGTCAAAGGCCTTCTCTGCATCTATTGAGATGACCGTGTGGTTCTTGTCTTTGAGCCCATTCATATGATTTATGAAGTTTATTGACTTACGTATATTGAACCATCCCTGCATTTCTGGGATAAAGCTGATTGATCATGGTGGATGATCTTTTGGATGTGCGTCTGTATGTGGTTTGCAAGCATCTTGTTGAGAATTTTTGCATGTATGTTCATTAAGGATATGGGTCTATAGTTTTCTTTTTTGGTTGT
>NW_008333889.1:1995518-1997050 GCF_000622305.1 Nannospalax galili
CTTAGGTTTTCAAATTTAGTAGCATATAGGTTTTTAAAGTATTCCCTTATGATGTTCTGTATCTTTCTTGTGTCTGTTGTGATGTTTTCCCTTTGATCCCCAATTTTGTTGATTTGGAGGTGCTCTTTCTTTTGTTTAACTTGGCTAGTGGTCTGTCAATCTTGTGTATCTTTTCAAAGAACCAGCTCTTGGATTTGTTGACTCTTTGTATTGTTTTCCTTGTTTTTGATTTCGTTAATTTCTGCCCTGATTTTTGTTATTTCTTCTTGTCTGCTGGGTTTGGGTTTCATTTGCTGTTGCCTTTCAAGTGTGTTGAGTTGCAATGTTAAGTCATTTATTTGTGTTCTTTCTGATTTTTTTATGTAGGCACTTAGAGCCCTAAACTTCCCTCTTAGGACTGCTTTCAGCACGTCCTAGAGGTTTTGTCGTGTTGTATTGTCCTTTTCATTTAGTTCCAGGAATACTTTTATTTCTTTCTTAATTTCTCTTTTGACCCATTCAACATTCAGGAGTGTGTTGTTTAATCTCCATATGTTCATGTGGTGATTTTGACTTCTTCTGGTGTTGATTGTAAGCTTTATTGCATTGCGGTCTAACAGAAAACATGGAAATATTTCAATGGTTTTGTATTTGTTGAGGTTTGTTTTGTTCCCCAGTATATGGTCGATTTTGGAGAAGGTTCCATGGGGTGCTGCCTACAAAGTATGTCCTTTGGTGCTTGGGTGGAATACTCGGTAGATGTTTGTTAAGTCCATTTGATATATGGTATTGTTTAATTTAGATGTCTCTCTGTTAACTCTCTGCCCTGTTGACCTATCTAATGGAGACAGTGGGGTATTGAAGTCCCCTACTATTAATGAGTTGGGATTAATCTGGGTCTTAAAGTTCTGTAGTGTTCTTTTTATGAAGTTGGGTGCACTAGAGTTTGTTGAATATATGTTCATGATTGTAATATCTTCTTGATTTATTGTTCCTTTGATCAGAATGAAGTGGCCCTCTTTATCTCTTCTGATTAGTTTTAGTTTAAAGTCTATTTTGTCAGATATTAGAATTGCTATGCCTGCTTTTTTTCTTACTACCATTTATTTGGTATTTTTTTTTCCATCCTTTCACTTTAAGATAGTGTATGTCCTTGAAAGTGAGATGAGTTTATTGCAGACAACAAAAAGACAGGGTTTTTTCTTAATCCATTCACCTAGTCTGTGTCTTTTGACTGGGGAGTTCAGTCCATTAATATTTAAAGTTATTAATGAAAGATGAGTATGGAATCCTGTCATTTTTATTTCTCTTTACATTCTTGATATAGCTGTACTTTTCCACGATTATACCTTCATTGAATTTCTTTGTGCAACCTCTTGGGTATAGTCATTCCTTTCTTCAGCTCTTTGTATTGCTTCCAGAACTCTCTGAAGAGCCGGTTTTGTGGACATGAATTCCTTCAGCCTATTTATCGCATGGAAGATTTTTCTTTCCCCTTTGACTATAATAGACATTTTGGCTGGATATAGTAATCTGGGTTGGCATCTGTGGTC
>NW_008333889.1:1997327-2002485 GCF_000622305.1 Nannospalax galili
AGTATTGTCTCTTTGTTTTGTACATATAGGGTTTTTACTATTTTGTGCCGTGGAGAATTTCTTTTCTGGTTCTGTTTGGTGTTCTATATGCTTCTTGTATTTGTATGGGCATGTCTTTTTTTAATTTGGGGAAATTTTCTTCCATGATTCTGTTCAAGATCTGGTCCATGCCATTTTCTTGCAATTCTTCTTCTTCCTGTAGTCCTATGATTGTAAGTTTGGTCTTTTTATGGTGTCACACAATTCCTGCATATTCCATTCTTGTGTTTTCTTAAATTTTTCATAATCTTTGCTTGAGTGTTCTAGTTTGTCCACTTTACCTTCCAGTCTTGGTACTCAGTTTTACATTTCATTCATCCTATTGGTAAGGCTTTCTCCTGTTGTTTCTAATTGGCTTACTGAGTGTTTCATTTCCTTCTTCATTTCAGCCTGAGGAGTCTTCAATATTTCTAGTTCTTTTCTGAATTCATTCTGAAGTTTATTCCTACCTCCTTCAGTTCATTTGTTTGTGTGTTCTTTAAATTCACTGAATTCTTTTATTATGTTTATAATTGTTCTTTTGCATTTCATGTCCTGCATTAACTCTAGGGGGTTCTCATTATACTCCTCTAGAGGAGTATATTGGTATTTGGTGGGGATATGTTATTTTGGTTTTTCATGTTATTATATTTTCTCTCTGATTTTGACATGTGAATTTCTTTTGTAGTTTCTGATTCTTGTGTGATACTCAGGCCTTCAAGTTTAGTTCTGCTTCTTTTTTTGAACCTTATGTGTCTTTGTTGTTTACTTTTTGGGTAAGAAGAGCTGGTTCATCTAAGCTTCTGCTTCTCTCTTTTGATTTTATATTGTTGAGGCCGAATTGGTTTTGTCTTCAGGAGTTCCGTGGTGGCCCAATTCCAATGTGGGTCAGAAGTTTTCAGACTTTCTCCTTAGGTCTGGAATCTTCTAAGAATGATTTTGGCCTCAGGAACTTGGTTGCTTTTGTCCTCAGGAGTTCCCACAGAGGCCCACGACAGATGAGGATCAGATACTCTCAGGCTTTCTCCTAAGGTCTGGATCCCTCCAGGAAAGATTTTGGCCTCAGAAATTCAGGGGTTGGACTGGCCATGGAGCAGATCCTAGGAAAGATACTGATCTAGGACAGCTGGTGGCCATGCCACCCAGAGATGCAGAGGGAGATGGGGGCGGGAAGAGGCCTCATGGGCTCCTGGGGACTGCACTGAGGAACTGGGTTGGTCTGGATGCAAAGGATCAGGAGGAGGAAACATCAGCCCTGCCTTCCACGAAAGAGGCTGGAGAGTGGTGCAGCCCAGGGAAGCTGGGGGAGGTGAGGGCAGGACCATGCTCTAAGGGATTCTGGGAGAGAGGTTGGAGGGTTGTGCAGACCAGGGAAGCAGAGGGAGGTGAGGGTGGGGCCAGGCACAGAGGGCTCCTAGGGACCCCCGAAGGATCTTGGTTGGTCTGGATGCAAAGGATCAGCAAGCAGTGGTGGTTCCTGCAGTGTCTGGGGGACAGGAATGGGACAGATCCCATGCTAGGAGAAGAGATGGGTGGGGGAGATGGGAGGGTGAATGAGGCTGGGGGAGTCAAGGCACAGAGGGTGCATTCATCTTACCTTGGAGAGGGGCCTGCAGGTTGTGGAGGCCCTCCAAGCAGAGGGAGGTCTTTTTTGTTAATTTTCAAATAAAAGTTGAATTATAATAAGTAATGACTACATTTTTGTAAACATAAAATATGTACATATATAGGAAAGGTTCTGAAAAGATAGTCATGATTACTTTGAAAGAGTCATGGTTATAAAAGTGTTCTTTTTGCTCATTTGCTAATTTATTTATTTATTTGTTTATTTATTTTTGAGATAGGATCTCCCTGTAGTCCCAGCTGGCCTGGAACTCCCTATGTAAACCAGGCTGGCTTCCAACTTACAGAGATCCACCTGCCTCTGCCTCTTGAGTGCTGGGATTAAAGGCTATTGTTTCTTGAGACAGAGTCTCATGTTTCCCAGGCTGGCCTTGAACTTGCTATATGAACTTACTATGTATCTATGGAAGACCATGAACTCCTGATCCTCCTTTGTCCACTTCCTGAACTCTGGGATTAGATTTGTGTATTGCCATGTTCAGTTTATGTGGTGCTGGAGGTCAACCCTAAGGTTTTCTGCATGTGAGGCAAGCACTTTACCAACGGAGCAGCACCCCAAGCCCTCATTTGTATTTTCTAAAATGAACATGTGTTAGCTTTTATGTTAAGAAACCAAAAGTGCCAGAAACAGCAATGATAAATTTATTCTGCTTAAAAATATTTTGAGTATTCATATAAAATTTATGATTAATTATCTCAACAAACCTCATTTCTATTTATGGAGAACAATATTTTAAGATTTGAATTAAGCAGTCGTCCAACAACCCCATCACATGAATAACATTAATCACATTTTGGATTCCTTTAGCAACATGCCACATCACTTTCTCTCTCTTTTTTTTTAAGATTTATTTTTATTTATGAGAGAGAGAGAGAGAGAGAGAGAGAGAGAGAGAGAGAGAGAGAGAGAGAGAGGGGGGGGCGCGGGGCCTGAGAGAGAGAGTTTTGTGCACCCAACTATAGAGACCAGAATAGTGTGTTTGGATCTCCTGGAGCTGAAGTTACAGACAGTTGTAAGCCGTCTGGTGTTGGTGATAGGAACTGAACTAGGGTCTTCTGGAAGAACAGTAAGAGCTCTTAACTGCTGAGCCAGTCCCAGCACATCACATTTTTCTCTGTACCATCAATGTGATATGAGCCTGTCTCTATTGAGATGGAGTGTGGGAAGGAAGTATAACTTCTGTGATATGACAGGCTAGGTCTCTGCTTATCAGCTGGATACAAAGATGCATTTGCAAGAGTTTTGTATTTTTTCTATTTGCAGTGGGGGCATGGCAAAGAACTTAGGCTCTAGTATTTTTTCCATTCTTCCACATCATCAATGAGACCATGGGACCTTTTGGGGGGCATGGGAGGAGCTGGAGGGGGACTGAGAGGCATGAAAATAATGGAAAGACTATACTCATATATGATATTCACAAAAGCAAAAAAAAAAAAAAATAGGAAGTCATGCATGCTTTGATTCTCTTTATGCTCATGTCCAGGGCCTCAGCAGCACAGTACTGATTCGGTAGGGCAGGTTAAGTATTATGACCAAAGGAGAACAAAGATCACTCAAACAGGGGCTGGAGAGATGGCTCAGTGATTAAGAGGAGTGTTTGCTCTTGCTGAAGACCTGGGTTTGATTCCCAGCACCCACATGGAGGCTAACACTATCCATAACTCAGTTCCAGGGGATCCAAACCCTCTTTGACCTCTAGGCATTGCACGACACGGGTGCATTTACATGCTTGCAGGCAATACACTGATACACATAAAATAAAATAAGATAGATGGCTCAAACAAAGTTGGAGTTTATCTCTTTCTTAGGAAGAATGGTTTTAAGACAGGTACCTGTGGAGATGTAGGACAGGGAATTGATTCATCACCCTGAAATGATTTCACTTTGACTTGTTAAGTTATGATTTCCAAGAACTCCTTGGACATTGATATGCAATGACAAAAAGGAAAAACTGCCTAGGTTTTCTCTGATCCAATCTGAGAAGCTCTGCATTTCACTACCGATGCCATCTTATTGCTAAGAAATTAATCACATGACCACACACCTAACTTTACAAGAGCCTGAGGAATAACATGAAGCTGTGTGCCAGAAAGAGGAAGGATTGAATTGATGAACACTTAGCTCTTCTCTTCATGTTCTCCCACGTGTCAAACCTTCCTCAGGGAAACTAGACCTTGAAACTGAGATCATTCCAGCTGTACTTCAGTATATTAAGAGCTAAACTTATACGCTTTATGACTCATGAGAAGACTTTGTCAGAGAAGCTGGTTCCCAGTCAAATAATAGCAAATATTATTTACTGGTAAAGACAAAAACCAAGACTTTGGGAACTTTTGATTTAAGTGTACAACAAAATGATTTTCATTCCATTTTATTTCATTAAGAAAAAAGGGAGATAACAATGACAATTTTTTTGAATTTTGATTTATTATCTTTATTTTATGTATATGAGTGTTTTGCCTGCATGTATGTAAGTGCACCTGTGTCATGCAATGCCCACAGAGGCCAGAAGAGAATGTCAGATCTGGAACTGGAGTTATGGACCATTGTTAGCTGGCATGTGGATGCTGGGAACAGAACCCATGTCTTTTGGAAGAGCTGTCAATGATAAACTGCTGAGCCATCTCTCCAGCCCCAACAGTGACCAAATTTTTTTTGTTTTAATTTATTTGATTTTTATCTTATGTGTATGAGTGTATTGCCTGAATGTCTATAAGTGCATTCATGTCATGCAATGCCCATGGAGGACAGAAGAAGGCATTGGATTCCCTGGAACTGGAGGTATGGATGGTTGTTAGCTGCCATGTGGGTGCTGGGAATCAAACCTGGGTCCTTTGAAAGAGCAGCCAGTGCTCTTAACCATTGAATCAGCCCAGACAATGACAATTTTCAGATACATAAGTTTTTTTGTTTGTTTTTTTGAAATAGGATCTTGCTATGTAGTCTTGGCTGGCCTGGAACTTGCTGTGTAGACCAGACTGACCTCAAACTCACAGATATCCACCTCCCTATGCCTCCCAAGTGCTGGGATTAAAGGTGTCCCCCACCATGCCTAGTGACATGTAAATATGGTAATCCATAATCTTCATCCAGAGTCAGTAAATGTTACAAAAACATAATTAGAAAATTAAACCTCATTGTATATGTATGAGTGAATATATGTGTAGTGTATGCATATGAACATGTTCTTATGTATACACATGTATGAGTGCACATGTACACACATGGTGGGGCAAAGGTCAATATTAGGTAACTTCCTCTGTTGCTTTCCACCTTTTATATATTTTTTTGAGACAAGATTTCTCCCTGAACCTGGAACTCACTGACACTACAAGACTGATGGCCAAGAAGTTCCAGGGATCCTCCCACGTCCATCCACCTAGCACTGGGGTAATGGGTATATGCTGCCCTTCCCAGCATTTATGTGGATACTGGGGATCAGAACTCAGGTCTTCATGCTTGCACTTTACCAACTGAGCCATCTCCTCAATCCCCTAATAAAATTATTTTATTTAT
>NW_008333889.1:2002578-2030483 GCF_000622305.1 Nannospalax galili
TGTGTGTATGTGTGTACCTGTACCTGTGTCATGCAGTGCCTGTGGAGGTTACTGATGGTTGTTAGCTGCTATGTGGGTGTTGGCAACTGAACCCAGATCCTCTGCAAGAACACCCAGTGCTCTTAACCGCTAAGCCATCTCTCCAGCCCCCCTAAATAAAATTTTAAAGAAATGAAAAGCAAAGCCTTGGTGATGATCTAGGTTGAGTCAACAAAAAGGAACAGAAAAAAGTTGTGTTTTTTAAAGTCATCTCCCTCCTTCTGCCCTTTCCTCCTACGTAGGTCAGATCTCTGATTTGTATAGTAGTGGAATCATTGCTTTGTATATGCAGATGCTCACACTGGGCTCAGCTTAGTTAAGAAGTACCCATCCTGATGGCCAATAGAGGAAGTAAGACAGGAGCTGTTTGTCCATTTGTCAAGGTAATGCTCCTTCTTGGACAGTTCTCACATAAATAGAAACAATAAACATGAGGAGAGCAGTCCTGTTCATCCCATGTAGTTCAGGGCCCAGAAGAACCCATGTATGTCCACAGTTCTGTGGTGATTCTGAGGAGCTGTGGGGTTGAGACCCATGACTTCAGTTTGGTAGATGTCCATCTGTCAGTGAGGCGATCTGTAATGTGCAGCTGAGACTGATCAGAAAGCTAATAAGATTTAGGTACTGATCAAAATCTAGCTCAACAAAGCATTTCTCTGTGAATTATGATATGGTTATAATGAATGTTTTCCAATCATGCATTTTAATTAAATTGGCTATAGATGAACAGCCAAATTGCTGTTTGGGGTAAAAACAAATGTAAGATTGAGATTTAAGCAACCCACTCTCAGTCACACAAAATTTGGCAAGAAAAGGAAAACAAACAGCTATGCAACAGCAGGTAAATTCATTCCTTCTACCTTGGAACAGAATGATTGCCTCTATTGCCATTTCATCTGGGCTGTTGCCGGGGGAGGACATCATGCCTAAGTCATTCTTCCTGGTGATAATGATGGGGGACACTCCTGTCTTTTTACCCACCCTGATTATTATTGAAATAGACAAGTCAGAGTGAATTATGCAATTGTCATGGAATTTATGTGTTACTCAAGACATATTACAAATTAGTCACACACCCCAAATTAAGCACCTAATATCCAAGACACAGCATAATGCAAAAACATGACTTCAAAATGTAAGTTACCTTTCTTGTATTAACAGTGCAGTTTAAGTACTTTCCACATATATTGACTTTTTATTTTTCCCTATCTTCATTTGTACTGTTCTTTCAGGCATTTTCTTACTGCCTTAAATTGGGAACTGTTTTTCATTAACAAACAAAATAAGGGTTATTTATTTAATTCAGTTGGGTCAGGCTTCTACACTTTTTTAGTTACAAATTTGATTGTCCTATTTCTAAACTATTTCCTTTGTATTTCACATGGTGACTATGAAGTCATGCTGATTCACATTTATCAAGATTCCATTCCGAATTTATTAAGAGGCATCTATTTGAACAAATGAATAAAATTAAAATATCCTAGTTTTTTCAATTGATTTTGATTTGGTTCAATATAATTATTAACATACCATAAAGTAACTATATATCTGGATCATCTAACTCTATCATCTATCATCATCATCATCATCATCATCATCATCATCATCATCATCATCTATCTCTATCTACAAATGAGATAGCTCCTATTTGGGTAAAATTAGTTTGATGCTACAGTTTGAAAGGAGTCCCCCATTTAACTGGCCTCCATATGTAAGTTTGCTGCAGAAGTGAATTTTGCTCATGCTGTGAGGAGAAAGCTTGTTCTCTCTTTCTATCTGAGAGAGTATTCTGTCCATCTTCTAATTAACATTACTGAAATAAAACATGAGGTCTGGGACAAGAAAACTGCAGCCCTGCTCACATGCCATTAAGTGTAGTGAGGTTATGGAAACTTGAGCTGCTTTTCAAATCTCAACTGATTTGTGTCTTATTCTTTTCTTATAGGTAGGCTTGTATTTCCAAGTACAGTCTTGGCATTTATCAGTGTAAATCAGTAGGAAAGGATGGAAATTCTCATAATAACACTATAAGGAAATTTAACCAAGTCAAGTGACTACTTGGAAAGTCTTAAAGCAGAATGCTATTTGAAAGTCTGACTTTCTAATAATTCTCAGTGGCCTGGTCAAATTCTGTTACCCTTCCATTTGGCTCTTTGGAGAAAGATAAGCTTACCATGTTTCCCAAAGCTGAAGCTTCCCAGGATTAGGATTCAAAATTCTGAGTTTCTTATAGCACAGTATGTTTGAATTACTTACTCAAGGCAATAGTGAAAACTGTGAGGTCTCATTGTTAAAGATCTGAATTTTTCATATGAATGTTAAATTTTTAGGTTGCTAAGGCTGTTAGAAAGGGTAAGTTTAGGTATGACCTCACTTTCATATGATCCAAGGAGTGCAGGTAAACCAAAGTATATGAAAAATGAGCACTTTGAGTTTGTTGCAGTCTACCACCTCTGGCTTGGTTCCTGCCCCCTTATCTACACTGCTCATCATCGATTCTCTCAGCAAGAGGGAATTGAGAACTCTAGGTTTGGGTGATAGATTCTGACTATAGATGCTCTTGGGAAAAATGAACGTGCCTAATTTTTTTTCTAGCCCAATTAAAGTGTTTCCACGAAACGTAACATGTAGATGGCCTCTAATTATAAACACTTTTCTTATCACGTCCCTCCTGTCTGGCACCATTGCCAGATCCTCTGTGTCTGGATCTAGTGCCTGCCTCTGGGCCATTGCAATTATACTTTATGGCATTGAACTCTTCTCTTATTTTCCCTGTCACTCAAAATCCAGCACATTGAGAGGTCATGTTGTACTCTCCTGGAATTCTTAGCTCTGCAAACCTTAAATTAATGAATGAACAATGTGACATGAAGTGACAGCAAACATTCAGAGCTTTGTTAAATGATCAGCTGGACTCTGCCCTGAGGTAACACTTCAGGTATAACTGATACCTCAGTATTTCTCATATGGGGCAGCAGAGTTAGGATAAGCTCGATGAATAAAACTCTCTTTATCAGGTGGAATCAGAACTTAGACTCCTGACTGCCAGTCTAAGGCTCTTCCTACTTCATTGCTACCTTGCTGTCCTTATGTGATGTGAAGTAAATTCTGAGTAATATTGCTAAAGTCATGTTTGCTTTTCAAATATCTGAAATGTTAGGAAGAGAGGTAAAATATCAACATTTAATGTATTTTAAAAATAAAATATTTATATTACTTATTTTTCTGTTTGTGTGAATTGGACTTGTTGTGTGTGCACATATGCATGTGTGTGCACATATGCATGTGGGTGCATGTGCACACGTGTATGAATGTGGAGGCCAGGGGTTGATGTCAGGCATCTCCTCTATTGCATCTCCACCTTATTATATATTTACTCTTACCCAAAGATACTTCCAGAAATTTCCCATTAGCTTTTATACTGGTGAGATTGTCTGATGCATAGTCTATACTTGTTTTGCCTCTCAATGTTGCATGTTGGAATTCTATTAAACAGCCTGTGTCTCCCTGGTACCTATGTCCTTCCGTTAGGCACTCCCCATAACACCATGGGGTGACTTTCCTGATTCTGGTTGCCCTACTTCTCTGCTAAAGTTGGATAGTGCTTCCCTCTGTGTACAAACTAAATAAGCATTCTGGTAAACAAGTCACTCTGTAGGAGCAATGCCAACATGTGGGCAAAGGAAAGGCACTACAATAAGCCCTCTCTGCTGTGCTGCCAGCCAGCTGGCCGCTGCTCAGGTCCTCATCTGTGCATGGGCTTTGGTTTTCAGATTTTATAATAACATTTCTTTCTTAATAACTGGAAAAAATGTGTCTTCCCCTCTTAAAAACTGTGTCTTGTAGAATTGCTAATAACCACCTTTGTAATCAGTAGAGACAATGATATGAGCCAAGTGTTTATGACCCATACAAATTCATATGTTGACATAAAAATGCCCAATGTGATGGTAACAGGTAGAATACTGGAGGGGTAATAACTTTAGATGAGGTGATGAAGGTGATCCCTTTTTATGTTATAAATATAAAAAGAGGAAGTGACTCCAGCACTTTTTCTGTTATATGCGGACACAACAAGAAGACAATCACCAGAAACTGGCAATGAGTCCCCAGCCCAGACTGTGAGAAATAGACGTCTCTTGTTTCAGCCACCCAGTCTGTAGCATCTTTAGCTAAAAGAGACAGGGAAGAAGGCCTTGTGAGTTCTACAGAGTTGATTAATCGACTGTGGAGGGTTAGATCGTATTTACTTATCATTTTACAGATGAAGAAAATGAGCCTGAGAAACAATACATGTCATTTTCAAAGCCATGAAATCCAGTGATGAACTTGCATCTACTGCTTTTCAGGTCAATAGACTGTGATATCTTCTTGGAATTGTCCTGAATATTCTAAATTCTGAGGTTAGAATGGAATGTAGAGTCTAGAGATGCCTGGCTGATGTGACGAGAGCTATTGTCACTTCTCCAGAGCCTCAGTTCTAAATGCAGAGGCTCAGGTTGATGGTTAAAGGTACCATAGTCACAGCTCCTCATGTACTTGTGCCAGAATGCCTGAATCTCTACAAACCTCATTTTTCTTAAGTAGAGAACATACATCATATCTACCTCATAGAGTTGTGGTTAAAAGCAATTAAGATTTTAATTTATTCATTGACTCTATGAATATCTATTTATTGGTTTTTGGGTATTGAAAGTAGGGTCCTTGAACATTCTCAGCATACTACCATTGAGTTCCATACCTAGTCCTACTAATATTCATTATTATGATTATTATGTATCACAAACTCTGCTCAACAATAAGATTATGAGAGTGAATCAGACACATCCCTCACCTTCATGAAGCTTACAAATTGGTGGGGTTTTAAGATTTGAGAAAGTCAGGTGCACTGTTCCTCACACAGAAAATGGTTTGTTAATACTGCTGACACCAACATAAATTTCTAAATAATTGTTTTCTTGCTTTCTTTTAAAAAATAAGCAATATTTCTTAGTTATTAGAAATATTCTCAACCATGAATATTTGTGTAGTTCTTTTTAAATGAAGAACACATCTATCTTCCTGCCCTAGACTTACCCTGTTGAAATTCTTTTTTAAAAAAATATTTTGATGTGTATTCATGTATTGCCTGTGTGTATGTAAGATCACCCATGTCGAGCAATGCCCATGGAGGATAGAAGAGGCCGTCGAATTCCCTGGAAATGGAGTTATGGACAGTTGTTAGCTACCATGTGGGTGCTGGGTCTTCTGCAAGAACAACCAATGTGCTTAACAGCTGAGCCATCTCTCCAGCCCTGACCCCCATTGATATTCTTAAGCTAATTATTAATAGAAAAGTTGACATACATTCTATACTATGCTTTTTTAAAGTCAGCTTTTGAAATCAGCCTGCCCATGTGTGAAAGCTTATGCACAGTATATAAGGAAAAGTCCATCTGATAAATAGTACTTTGAGAATCTGGTTAAGATTACTTACTTGATGTCAACCAAGCATCTCAGTCTATGTGCCAATTTCCCATGTCTGAGAGTTCTGCCCGGCTCTACCTAGCCAGAGCATGCCTAGCAAGAAGACACTGCATGTCCAAGAAATCAGCTTAGAAGCCTCCCTAAAGGGAAAGTCAGCCTGGTGCGGTCCATGTGAGACCTGCCCAGGAATGCGAAAGAAGATCAGCAAGGTTAGAGCATAAATACAATGCCACGTACTAGGTAAGCTCTAGAAGCAAGTCTTGCATGCAGGAGCATTTGGCTTCTTGGACTGAGCTACAGATGTCTATTCCAGCACTAGTGTCTGCTAGAACTGCAGTTGACGAGGACATCTGCTTTGAGTTGTTAGCTGTCAGTTGATGTAGAGAGCGCCTACCAATTTGTGCTGTGAAAACAGCATGGAATTGGGTCAGAATAGAGCACAGTTTTAATATCCTCCATCGACCAAATAGACTGATTTGGAGAAAAAAATAAACATTTTGTTCAAGAATTATTAAAGAGCTGGGCACAGTGGCACATGCCTTTAATCCCAGCCCTTGGGAGGCAGAGGCAAGTGAATCTCTATGAAATCAAGGCCAACTTGCTCTACATATCGAATTCTAGGCCATTTGGGGCTATAGAGAGACCCTGTCTCAAAAAACAAAAAACCAACCAAACCAAACCAACCAAACAAACATAAAACAAAAAACCAACCAAACAACAGCAATAACAACAAAAACTAAAGATCTTTTATGATAACATCTACACATTAGTTGCATTGGGTTAGTTTTCCTCCAATGAACAAGAGAGTAGAAATAGATCTAGCAGATGTAACTGTCTGGTTTTCAGTGCTACAGGTGGCAAGGATTGAAAGCTTTCTTGACTGGATGCAGAAAACCTACCTTCCTTCCTCGCAGGCACTGCTGGAGTTGGGGCTTGGTTAGGATGCCATGTTGGCAGTTGTGTGGCTGCCAAGTTATTTCTCTCCAGTCACAGGTCCTGTTGTCCGAACAACTAAGGCAAGGCACAATCCACTGGCCTGGAATACATGGGAACACTTCTTTTGGTTTGGTTTCCACTGGTGACATTATAATTTTAGAACTCAACATATAATGCACAACCACAGAAATTATACTGAAAAGATGATTCTTATCTCATAAATACCATGTAGCAATGCATTGCCTCCTGTCAACCAAGCAGAAGAGCAACACACAGTCAAGTTCCTGGTAGAGTCAAGTGTGATCTCTGCCCCATGAAGCCACATATGTACAAAGAAAACTTGGGTGATTGGTTAGTGCTCAGTCCAAACTATTTTTGAACAATAATACTTTGGGTACTTAAATAGGATGCAGAGTCGATTGGGAGTCCCCAGGTTGTCAGTTGGCTTCAAACATTCATTAAATGAACACATGATTAGGTTACAAATCCAACAATAAATATGTTCATTTCTTTCAAGAGATTTCAGATACAAGAGAGATATTTCAGTATTTTATATTATATATACATATATATACTTCAAAATAATTTATTTTTTGAAGACTGGTTATTATTCCTTCATTTGATGGATGAAATTTGGGGTGTAGATTTTACCGTTCTTTCTAGCAGCGTCCTGGTGGTTTTTTCACAGGTTAGATGAGATGTTGAGTATTCTCAAACACTGTGAGGCTATGGTAGGATAATACACTTACATTAAAGCAGAGTTGTAATAGCATATTTACCTTTTGCTATTGATGGAGTTCTGCCTCTTTTGGAGTTAGAAAAATTTTGAAACATTTAGTTATTTGTGTATGTATGTGAGTAGAGGGTACACCCATGCCATAGTGAGTGTGTGAATGTCAAAGGACGACTATCTGGAGTGGGCTCTCGCCTTCCACCTTCTTGAGGTAGAGTCTCTCTTGTTTGTTGTTTCTATAGCTGTGCCTCATATACCAGGTTAGCTGGCCAGCAAGTTTCTGGATGACTGTCCTAGCTCCACCCCCACCCCCTTTACTATAGGATTATGGGGTTAACAGATGCTGGCCACCAGACCAGGCTTTATGGATTCTGGGGCTGAGCTCCAGATGTCAGGGTTGTACAGATAGCACTTTTATCCACCGAACCATCTATCTTACCAGTCTCATTTTTTTTTTAAAAAACCTTTCTATCAATTCTGAGTCTGATTTGTGCTGTTGTTTTAAAAAAGTCTCTAGTATGATATGAGTTGCAGTAGAAACATTTTCTATCTTCAGGATATGAATACAGTACAGTTTACATTCATGACAGGGTGTCAGAATTGTGTACATGAGTGTTGGTGTTTATTGAAAGAGTTAAAAATAATAATCCATCAAGGGAAGTATACTGTGAGGCTTTTACTAATTTTCCACAGAAAGGGAAAAGAGTATCAGTGTATTAAGGGAAGGAAACTGGGAGCAAAAAAGGAATAGCAGATTTCCAAGAGTGGTGGAGTCGGATCATGTGGTAGATCTATTTGCTTTCTGAGGAAACTCCACACTGATTTCCAGAGTGGCTGCACTAGTTTGCACTCCCACCAGCAGTGTGTAAGTGTTCCCCTTTCCTCACATCCTAATCTACATTTGTCATTGCTAGTGTTTTTAATCAGAGTCATTCTGATTGGGGTAATATGAAATCTCAAAATAGTTTTAATTTTCATTTCCTTGATGGATAAGGATGTTGAACATTTTAAAAAACATCTCTCAGCCATTTGTATTCCATCTTTTGAGAACTTTGTTTAGTTCTATGCCCCAATTTTTAATTGGGTTCTTTGTTTTCTAGATATTTAGTGTTTTGAGTTCTTTGTATATTCTGGATATTGACTCTTTGCCAGATTTTTCTTGTTTTATAGACTGTTTCTTCCCTTGAATGATGGTGTCCTTTGCTGTTCAGAAGCTTTTTAATTACATGAGGTCCCAGTTGTCAATTATTGGTCTTAGTGTCTGTGCTGTAAGAGCTCTGTTCAGAAAGTCCTCTCCTGTTCCTATAAGTTGAAGTGTAATCCCTTCTTTCTCCTCTATCAGATTCAGGGCATTGGGTCTTATGTTGAGGTCCTTGATTCATTTGGGTTGTTTTGTGCAGTGAGAGATAAAGATCTAGTTTCATTCCTCTACATGTAGCTAACCAGTTTGTCCAGCACCATTTGACAAAGATGCTGTTTTTTCTCCAAAGTGCATTTTTGGCCTCTTTGTCAAAACTCAGGGGACTATAAGATTGTGGGCCTATATGTAGGTCCTGAATTCTATTCCATTGATCATTGTATCTGTTTTAATGTCAGTATCATGTTGTTTTCATTACTGTAGCTATGTGGTATAACTTGAAATCAGAGATCTTGATACCTCCAGAAGTTTTCTTTGTTTTGTTTTTGTTTTTTGTTTTTATTTTATTGTTCAGGATTGTTTCAACTATTCTAGTATTTTGTGTTTCCATAAGAAATTTAAGATTTTTTTTTCAATTTCAGATACCATATACTTGAGTCACAGAACAAAGAGAAATCAAGATGGTCCTGACTTAGAAGTTTCATCCCTACTGGCTATCTCTCAGAGTGTTGGAAGGTGCTGTGTACACTACCAGACGAGAAAAGAATTCATCAATACTACGCAGTTGTGAACCCTGTGAACTACAATGATGATCACCCTGTCAAGACATGTAATAGTGGCATGAATATTATTGGAGTAACCAATGACTTTCTACTTGGACTTACAACCTGCTACATAAATCAGAACTCATGCTTGGCATCATTATCAGGGCCAATAACCATGGCTACATGGGTCATAGGCCCTAGGTGAGAACTTATTACTGTTATTTTCTAAATTAGATAATATTAAACCAGCTCCTAATGACCTATTTTTATACCTATAGATGAGTACATCATTCAACCATGATTGGAGAAGTTTCTTTTTACAGTAGATGGAAATAACACAGAGGCCTGCAACTGGTCAATATGCAGAGAAGAAGAGACTGAGGAGTACATAGCCCTAAATGGGACACCTATATAACACTCCTTTTCCAAAGATTCAGGGATTATCATGGAAGAAGGGACAGAAAGTTTTTAAGACCCAAATACTGTGGATAACTACAAGGAAATTGTTTTCTAGACACAATGTGGGAGAGGTACATAGGAACTCATAGCGATTGTGGCAACATATAGAAGACCTGTACAAGCCCAAACCAGATAAAATCCCAGTTCATGAAGTCCCACCCCTAGCTGAGGTGCTATTCGCAATTGATAGATGCTGAGAGAGGAAGAGCCCATGTTCTTTAAGGGTACAGACCCTGAGAGGCTAGCCATACTCCAGCAGATGACCCTAGATTCAAGCACATACTGGCAACACTAAAATCAGTAGGTTTAAAATGTGAAATAAGAACAGGAAATTGGGAGAGAATAGTGATGGGGGGATAGGAGAAGAATTGGAAAGTAGCAAATGGGGGGGTGGACTTGATCAAA
Organism: Nannospalax galili; assembly: GCF_000622305.1. Lineage (NCBI taxonomy): Eukaryota > Metazoa > Chordata > Mammalia > Rodentia > Spalacidae > Nannospalax > Nannospalax galili. The sequence goes on from NW_008333889.1 coordinate 2,012,519, forward strand.
GCACATATGCATGTTCAAAGCTCTAAATAAATTAAAAAGAAAAAGATCAGAGAATTATGAATTGTAAGGAAGGAGAGAAATTTACAACAAAATAACATTAGGGTATACAGCGTCAATTGAAGCAAGAACACAGAACTAAAATATCAAGGAAGGCAGATGTATTTGTTCCCCTTTCCATAAATCTTTCCTTTCTCTGTTTTCTAAATGTAAAGAAAATTACAGAAAATGGCTGTATACAATGTCTACCTCCTGGTACTTTCTACACAGTGTCAGGAATGGTGAATGAGAATATATTTCTCTACCACTCTTTCAAAGTATTTTAACTTCTGGTATCAAGTATCTATCCTGTTGAGGTTCTAGGTGCTACTGATTTTAAAATATAAAAGTAATATAAAAATAGTCAATATTTTTACATGCCAGTGATATTTAAGGGATTTAACATTTTAACTTATTTAAGCCTCAGAACAAAAAAAAATAATTTGAGACAGGGTCTCCCTGAAGAGGGACCTGAAACATAGTATGCAGACCAGGCTGGCCTCAGTCTCACAGAGATCTGCCTGCCTCTGCCTGTGTGGCCACCATGTTGTCTTATAACCACCTTGACTTGAATTCAGGAAGTTGGTGTAATTTGCTGATTCTCCAATGAGGAGGGAGTAGAACAGGGATTTGAGCTGGGAAATCTGCTCCTGGATCCTCACTTTTAATTATAATGTTAAATCTAAATATACTGATGTTGAGGTTCATAGTTTAAAATGTACACATGGATGATAATAGTAACATCCTTATAGGTAATGCCAAACTGAGTAGAAATCTCTGTAATAGTGAAAGAATCAGGGCTGTGGAGACTCAACATTCCCATCTTTGCCTCCTCCCACTAGCTCATGGATTTCAAAGTTCATTGCAAATCAGTCACCCAGAAAGCTTCTTAAATTTCCATGCCTAGGATGTATCCTACACTAATACATCACTAGGTGTGGGACTCAGGCACCTGCCATTTGAAACATTAGTTTATTTTTATTTTTATGTGTTTTCCCCACATGGTGAAAGAGCATCATGTGTGTGCAGTGCCTGTGGAAATGAGAAAAGGGCAACTGCTGCTGTTAGCTGCTGTGTGGGTGCTGGGAGCCGAACCTGAGTCCTGCAAAAGCAGACAGTGCTCTTAACTGCTGAGCCATCTCTCCAGCCCCAGGCATCTTTCTTTTAAAATATGTGTTCAGATGGCTCTAAGGAGACGCCAAGGTTGCAGTTCACTGTTTCCATTGGACAAATTACTTAATACTTTCATGATTAAATTTAGCTCTTTATAAGGAAATTATGCATAGCATCTTCCATAGTTCCTGATGCTAAGCTGCTGACAAATAGATTTTGCTCCTGTGTTCAGAGACAGAGAGTTTTCTGGAAGTTTCAATGGATGTGAATAAGAATTTATGGAGAGAGAAATTTCAGAAGTATTGAGTTGGAGAGATGGTTCAGTAGTTAAGAGCACTGGCTGCTCTTGCAGAGGACTAACATTTGATTCCCAGTACCCACATGATGGCTAACAACGATGTGTAACTCCAATTCCTGGGAATCTGATGCCGTCTTCTGGCTTCTGCATTGCACACATGTGGTGCACTTATATAATGCAGGCAAAACACTCATACACATAAAATAAAAAATTTAAAAAGATTCAGAAGTATTGAAAGTATGATATTTTATGAAAAGTGAAGGGATGATCCTGGAGGAGTGAGACAGAGCTAACTGGTTTCCCTGTAGAATGCACATACTGGGGAAAGGGAGTCACTTAGGAGAAGGGTGTTCCTAAAGTGTCTGCATGGACAGAGTAGTACTATTACTAAAAACAAAAGATGGAGGAGAGAGACAGGGTTTTGAATGGCAAGGTGAAGAGATGTATTTTGCAGTATACAGATTAAGCTTGCTTGGGGTGGGAAGGGAACCCAGGGCTGGCACTTTTCACCTTGGTTCATAGATGAGGTAAAGTGAAGCATAAAGAACTAAATGAGTGAAAGTGGGCTTATGCTGTTAAGGCAGAGCTGGACAGTAATCAAGACTCTCCAAATTGTTGATTGTGTTATCATGTTAAGCCAAGTTAGGACAAAATCATTGGCTGAAAATGAAACATGACCCAATAGGCTCTTTGAAGGATACCAATATCTAGTTTTCTTAATGAAGGTTTTTAAATTTTAAAACATTGAATTTAGTTGGGTACAATTGATGGTAAAGACTAATGTTGCCAGTTTCCTCTGTTTTAGGATGGCAATATGTTGGGAAAGTTTTAGTGATATCTCTGCATATCTAACAGCATCTAGGACACTCTCTATGCCCCAACCTTGCTGATAGCTGACATTCTATAACCTGAGGGCTTCCTCTGCCACTTGATGGAAGTATGAAGAAAAAGTGGTCTGTTGCATGCAACACTCAAATATGAATACAATTAGGTTTTGGTTATGAAACCCTGTGTACATAAAAAGAAAGCTTGATTTGTTATCTGAAAAATTGGCACCAATGTCACATACTGCTATATATTTATACAGTCATGACTTTCTCTATTTTTGTATCAGTTAGCAATGCTTTTTATTTGCTGTGAGTTGAAGTAGCCATCTGTACAACATCTGTAAGGCTGAGGTTCTTGACATTTTAAATGATACCAGCTCTCAACTATAATTGTCAAAAAAGGAGGGACATAAATTCTATGTTATATATTTAAACACCGAATGAATCAAAGCTGTGACTTCTGAAATAAAGTATGACATATGTTTAAGGAATAACATTCTGAGGAATGCAACTGTCTTTTAGAAGTTCTTTTCTTTATAGTTATAACTCTATGCTGAATGCAAGCTAGATTTCAGTCATTTATGTGAATGAGATTGGATGATACCAGGGAGAAAAAAGTTCTGTGTTTTCATTTAGGGTCATGGTGAGACATAAAATCATGGGAATATTAACATGAATTCCTGGTTCTTAAATGTCCTAAAATAAAGAATTTTTATTAGGAATAAAAAATTGTAAAATAAATATTAGAAGTTCTAGAGTTTTGTCATATTTTCTTTATTTTGATTTATTATTATTTTTATTTTTTAGAAGAAGCATTTCATTACAGCTTTAACATATTCAGTAACACTTTCCAGAGCAAGGATACACCTCTTTCAAAAGTAGCTGTAAATTTTTAGGTTCACAGTTGAATTAATATGGTTATACAATATTGAACTCAGTATAAACCCTGTAAGACATAAAATTGAGTTTTTACCCTTTAAAGAAGATCTCCATTTCCTTTTAAAATATGCTGTTTCCTACATTTTTACTGCTACTAACACTGATATTTGCACATGTGGCTTTAATCTCTATGTGTCTGATTATTACTATAGTTGGTTATACTCGGATCCTTAGTACCTGAGTATGGATATAAAGTCATCAGGTAGATTTCAGTGGTAATGTTTACCACCTCTACTAATTAACATGAAGTAAATTTTTACGTTTCCTCCTCAAATATGTCTGTGTTTTTAAATTTGTTGATTTTTTTTTTGTGTGTGTGTGTGTGTGTGTATGTGTGTGTGTATGTGTGTGTATCACACAGAACATCCCACACAATCTTATTCATTTATATACCCACTTCCCAAATGGCACACTTCCATAGCCTCCCCCCTCCCACACACTGGAGCCCATATACTCTGTCATCCCTGTTACTGTCCACTGTGTTAAGTCCAGCGTGCCCACTGAGCCTTGACTCCCCCAGCCTCTTTTACCGTCCCAGCTCCCCTGCAGAGTCTCTCATCCTAGCCTGGGTACAGGCCCATTTCTTGTCTTGGCACCCCAGACACTGGTGCTAACCTCTCAGCCCAGAGCCACCACTGCTTCCTGATCTTTGCATCTGGACCAACCCAGTTCCTTCCTGTGGCCCCCAGGAACCTTCTGGGCTTGGTCCCGCCGTCACCTCCCTTTTCTTCCCTTGTGGCACAGCCTCCAGGCATCCTGAGACCAGCATCTTTCCTGGGCCCTACTTCCAGGCCAGCCCAGCCCCCAAATTCCTGAGGGCAGCATCTTTCCTAGAGGGACCCAGACCTTAGGAGAAAGCATCTGAGCCTCATCTCACGTGGGCCTCTGTAGGAACTCCTGAAGACAAAAGCAGTTAGGCCACTCCAATAAAAAAATGAAAAGCAAGAACCTGAAGCCTAGACCAACCAGATTTTTCGTGCCCAACAAATAAACCACAAAAGCACATAAAATTTACAAAAAGAAGTAGATCTAAACTGAACAAAGAAAGGCTTGAGTCTCGCACAAGAATCAGAAACTGCGAAAGAAATTCACATCAAAGTCACAGAGAAAAAATAATAACATGAAAAACCAAAATAATATATCCCCACCAAATACCAATTGCCATATTTGCTTGCTGAAAGTAAGGTATAATGAAATCTTTTAATTACTTATCGATTACAATCTGAGTTGTCTTCTTCAAATTTCCCATTTAATGCCATTGTGTACATTTCTCCTTTGTCCAAATTAGAATTACTTTTTCTTTCTTAAGTAATTACTAAATTATTTCCCAAAGGATAGAAATGACTTTAGGAATAATAAAATACAGCCACTCAAAAGTATTTAAATTGGTGTAATTGAAAAATATAATCTGACATTATTATATTGCGAGGTGAAAAAAAACTGGATTCAGCTTTGCCAAATAATTAGAGAATACTATTAAAATAAGATTTTTATACCAGTCTATGTTTGGCCATATAAGCTAAACATACAACTGCTAAACAAATTTTTCCAGCTGCTACTATGACAATACTATGACAATTTCTCCGCTGAACAGGAGGGACTCTGCTCTGATAAAAGGAATCATTTCTGGGAGCACATAGAGCCCTCTGGAAAACTGCTAACTTGATCTTCTTCAGCATTTTGAGTCTGTAGGCCTTTTGGAGCTCCAGGGGTATGGCAGGGTCTCTCTCTCTCTGTGTGTGTGTGTGTGTGTGTGTGTGTGTGTTTATATCTTGCGTGTATGTGTGTGTTGTGTGTATTGAATGTATATTGTGTGTTGTGTGTGCATTGTGTATATAATGTTTGCATGTAATACTGTGTATTGTGCATATATTGTATATGTCTGAGTGTATGCATTGTGTGTTATATGTGTATGTATATATGTTTGTGTTGTGTTGTGTGTACATTGTGTATGTTGAGTGTATTCTGTTGTGACCTGGATGATGTTCCTCTGACCCTGTGGTGACAAGCCATGGACCCGCCTCCTTCCCAAGCTCTGCAAATAAGCCCTTCCCTCTTCCAGCCAATCGTTGACCATAGCCACTTACAGGGAAGGGGCTAAGGGTATAAAAGCTGGGAAAACCATGAGGCTGGCCCCTAGCCATTTTGTAAGGCTGTCTGGAACCACAGGATTTATGTCTAGGTGTGGACTTTTGGCATCAGCTGTGAATGGGTGGGGGAACACCCGCTTGTCTGTAAGTAAACCTACACCCCAAGCTCAGTTAGCAAGTCCAATAAACTCGTTAAGATTCTTCAAACCCGGATTTGGAGAATTTTTTTCCTCAGGCTGTTGCAAGGACCGTGGGAGGAGGGAATTGGATGCCACGTGCACCTCTCAGCAGTGAATTTGACTTACGACTGTATATATGTTTTGTGTGTTGTGTATATTGTGTGCATTACATGTATTATATTTGTGTGTTGTATGTGCACTGTGTATATTGTGTGTACGTAGTGTTTGTATTGTCTGTGTGTTGAACGTGTGTGTTGCATTTGTACATGTCCATCCTCCTGATTGCGTCACAGACTTGTGTAGAAGAGAGGATGGTTTAGGTTTTGATTTTAGTTCAGTAACCACTTTTTTTCATTGTATATTAGACACTGGGAGGTGAATAGGGACATTTCATTCTCTAGAGAAGCCTAATGTAGGGAAGGCATCAGTAAAAACATACTGTTCATGCATCCTGGATGTATTAGTACATGCACACTGTAAAATATGTACAGATACTCCTACATTTACGTATTATGTCCATTATAAAATATAAAATTACAAATGAGATACAAAGCAGACACACATATATCTTCATCTTTATTGACTTCATCCCTAGTATTGCTTTGCACTTTTCCCTCCTTTTCCTGGTGTGTACCATACCATTTTGGAGACCATTGGTTGGAGACAGAAACACATGCTTGAAACAGAGGGTGGAGACAGAAACACATGTAAGTACATGCTTGAAACAGAAGGTGGAGAGTGCTATAGTAATACCGTGTCCAGGGCTGCCCTGGGAACACAGAGAAGCCTTCTTGGGAATGTGGTGTAGACTAAGGTGCAACATCAAACAGGACAGGAAGTTCATGTGGAAGCAGGGGATAAGACCCTTATTTTGCACCAGTAGGAGACTATTACCAAGTACCACAGTCACACATAGACATTGTCTATGAATTTCCCAGGCCTAAGTGACACATCTACAATGCAACATGGAACATAGAACAGGCGTAAGGAGGAGAACACTAATGAATTTCTCAATTCTTATTAATGAAGATCCTTCATGTAACAGATGACCAGGAACACAAAAGTTCACAAATGGCCAAAGCTTCTACAGAATGCCGATCCCTGGACAGGACTCCTATATTAAACTTCACCCACCTAGGGCTCAGGGACTATCCAGAAGAGGGAGCAGAAAAATTTTAAGAAGCAGGAAGGAGGTGCATGACCATATGGAAATAGAGTTCTACAAGCTCCCGGGATTGTGTTCATATGATTTCTATGGCAATGGTGTCAGCGTACACAAGTCCCATGCAAACTCAGGCAGACAAAAACCCAGCAAAGAACTGGGGAAGTGAACAGCAAATCTCTGTTATTAGGTGAAGAAATACTGGCAACTGACTACTGCTAGTTGAGGAAGAGCTGGTCTTCCTAAAACAAGGGACTCTAGATAGGCTGACTAGACCTCAGTGATGGATTTGCACTGGGGAATGTCTGGGGACAGTGACTTGACACAGTGGGCCTTAACAGGGATAACAGAATATATGGGTTCCAGCGGAGGAGGAGAGGGCTATGGGAGGGTGCCAGTGGGGATGGGGGTATAAAGACGATTAAGATTGATTGAGATGTTCTTTCTGAAATACACAAAAATTTACAAAATAAAAACAAACAAAAAATAGCAAAAAAAGAGCTGGAAGTTCCAAAGCTGTCTCTTCCACATAAAGAGTGCAGCAAGGAAGCCCTGCCTTTTCAAGCTATGAAGCGTGGTAGTCAATTGGGGGAGAGGGTCCTTCTCAAAAGGGGTCCAAGAGTGTGCCAAATCGATTCCAGCTGCGGAGTATCAGAAAGCTGCTCCTCTGTGCCACTGCTGGACGTTCAAACAAAGACAGCCCATTCCAGAACCAGGAAGGGACTACACACTAAGGGGCTAGAGCAGATTGCCTTCTGAGGAATCCCCGTGTCTTGAACTTAATGTTGAAGAACTTTGACTTGGTGTGGTAGGAGTAGAATTAACTTGTTTTGTGATTGTCATAAATTGTCATCTGGTTAAAAAAAAATTGATCTGGACACATAGGCGTTTCCTTTGAAGGTTAAGCGTCTGTATCTCCTTGAGCGCAGAGTCACAAATCACAGTACCTGACTCTCCATAACAGACAGTCACTCCGAGATTCGACTGGAGTTTATTATTTAGAACACATGTTCAAGAGCAGGGCCATGCCCACGTTTGTTAACTGCGTGCCAAATTGCAATTTGCCCTGCCCGTTTGGGAAACACATTTCCTGTTCCTGCAGCCCGCTGAAGTTCAGGACAAGGACAGCGCAGCTGTGACTGCTTTCTCACGCCTTTCTGAAGCGGGGAGGGCTGGGGGCAGGATACTCAGAGAAGATCCTCCCCTCACCCTAATCACTTTGGACACTTTCTTAGCACCAGCTTTTGCTTGCCGCTGCTGTCTCTGCTAGAAGAAAACACTCCAGAGAAGGAGGAAAATGCAGTTTGAAAAAATGGCCTCAGAGAAGGTCTCACCCAGGTCTGTTCGTGGGGCTCAGGCAGGATTTAACACTGAGGTTTAAATCTGATGTCCTCATTTCCCTATTTGTATTCATGGTCAGAATTAGGGGGAACATTAGTAGTCATTTCAGTCATGTTTTTTACAATGAAAATTAATTCCTTAAAACTGAACTTATATCCATTCTACTTTGGTTCTTTGAAGGCTCGCCTAGAATCTCATGACCTGAGTTCTGTCTGCCAGACCCATGTGATGGAAGGAGAGAATGACTCTCATAGATTGTCCTCTGACCTCCACACACACCTTGGAACATACACAGAAATATAAATAAAAATGAAATAAAAAATTTAAGGCATAAAAATACCTGAAGCCAACATCCTTGGAGGATTGGCTAAAAATGAATTACATATTTAATTAGTTGTGGTAATTGTGGTAGCAGTAAAGCAAAGCATTAGAAAGTGCATACAGAAAGAGAGTCGGAAGAGCTCCCTGGCAGAAGTGACCTTTGAACTGAAATCTCTAGATGGCTGTGGATTGGGACTGGAGGGAGAAAAGAATTGGATTAATCAAAGGCACATGCCTTTAATTTCAGCACTTGGAAGGCAGAGGTGGGCAGATCTCTGTGAGGTCAAGGCCAGCTTGGTCTATGTAGTGAGTTCCAGGCCAGCTGGGGAGACTTGTCTCAACCCCCCCGCCCCAAATGCATTTACATTTATCATATGCCTTGAAGTTTATACTAGTGAAAACCATAATGTTCTTAAATAAAACAAGGATAGATTCCATAAGCATATGCATATCTATTAAAGGATTTATTTTGAAGAAAGGATAGCTAATGTAGTAGTCACCTTTTGTGTATCCAGATGGACAACTCTTGAGTTCAGGCTGAGAAATGGCTTCAATGTAGTCAGGGGAAATGGGTTGCAGTCCACAGGATTCCTCTGGGTGAATCAATAAATCACAATCCTGAATTAAAATGAAAGAAATTAGTTGTATCATTAACAGAACCCAGGGCAAAAATCCTGAACAGTAAAATATCTTGTGACAGGGCAGAATCCTGGCCAGTTCCAGCAAACCGACCACAAGGACAAAGACAAATGAGAATGTAGGAGTAACCACGCTAAACCCTGCATGCTACAGAGCTGACCTGTCGGACAAGATGTGCCCATTGATGCAATAGTGCCACAAAAGTTATGGAGTGACCAATCACTTTTGAATTGGTTTGAGTCTTGTTTCACAGAAGGGAATTCATGCTTGGTATTATAAACCTGGTCAAGACTTGGGAAGTCATAGGCCCCAAGGGGGAAACTTCCTAGTTTTATCTTTCTAAATGGACACATCGTCAGACTTCTAATATATATGTTTATACTCATAGATTAGTGCTGCTCTTAACCTTGGCCAGAGAAACTTCTCATTGCAGTGGGAAGCAGTTTAACGTAGAGACTTAGAACTGTTCAAAGTTCTGAGAATAAGCGATTATTGAATGCCTACCTAAATGGGGCATCAATATCAACCTCTCCACTAAAGGTTGAGGAAACATCATGGAAGTGGCAGGAGATGAGAGAGAGAGAGAGAGAGAGAGAGAGAGAGAGAGAGAGAGAGCCAGAGGGTACAGAGGGTTGGGAGGAGTGCTGGGAAATGCTGTCTTCTGGATATGACATGCCTAATGCACTCATGAACTCACTGTAGCTTCAGTTACTGCACAAGATCAAACCAGCAAGATCAGTCAACATTCCAGCAGGCAGTACTAACTGGACTTGCTGAGTTACAAGAAAAACTAAAATTTAGAAAGGAGAGAGAACATGAAGGGGAGAGGGAAGATGAGTTGGGGGTATTTGGGGGTTGGGTGGGGGAGAGAGAGAGTTGGGGGTGGATATGATCAAGATACATTGTTTACATGTATGCAATTGTCAAATAATAAGTAAAAGATATTCTACAAAAAAAAAAAACCAGGCAAAAATAAGGCCTTTTTAAAAGATTAACATGGCTTAAACAGCTAGCTCAGGTTCCCTTAGAGCCCATATATGAAGGGCATTGGAAATGGCCCTAAGCTCTCACATTTTTAAATCTTTCTACAAAGTAGGCATTGTCCAGATAATTTTTATATGATCTATTTATTTCTGTGATTTCAAGTTTAAATTTTTCCATTTTGAGAAATTTCCACATGGGTTCCTTGAACAGATTTGCATCTTGCTGCAAAGAATAAATTATTCTCTGTCTTCATATTGTCACTAAATTTAACAACTACTTTCCTAGTATTACAGCTAGTCAGTCATAACACTAAGTAGCTATTGTATAATTCATAGTGTTAGAAAACAGTGAACATTTATAGACTAATTAGCTGAAGTATACATTAGCAAGAAATAATTACAGCATAATCTATCTGAAGTCATCCTTTGCACACCACATTAATTATAAAATGGAATGCTTTTAAGGAAAAAAATGCATATAAATTCATTTAAAAGAGATTTCTATCTTTATGGAGAACAATATGAAAATACTTTTTCAAAGTAATTGCATATTCATTTAAAGCAACAATTAAAATGCTAAGACTAATGCTTTATTCTATGAACAGGTTTCATAAGATACACAAAGATAAATGTATAAGAAAATTTACCATAGCATTACTTATACCAACAAAAAACTTGAAATAGCACAATTGTTCATTAACAGAGAAGTGGATAAATACTACAGTATCTTATAAATTGGAATATGTGATAATTCCTAGGAAAGAAGGATGTGGAATGAAGATATGGAGAGATATGTAAGGCACCTTATCAAATAGAGCAAAGTCAGTTACAAAAGTTGATATAAACCATGATCTTATTTTAAGTAAAATTAATTGTTAAATATTATATATACTTAACTACTCACAGATAAATTTGTATCAATACAGAGGAAATTCAGATTAAGGGGTTACTCAGTAGATTAAGAATATCAGACAGAAGATAGAAAGGCAAACTAGACATTTACTTTATATGCTTTAAAATTTTACCATTAGAACTAATTATATTTAAAAATTATATATCACAGAAAATATCATTTAGATGGGAAAGTAATAGAATAGAAAATTAGAGATGCACTGATGGTTCCCAGTCAAGCACCTTTACTTCCCATAGCTACTGTAACAAAGCAGCCTGTGCTGGGCTGTGTAGAATGAAAGATAATCGTGACTTCATCATTCTGGAGGCCTAGAATCTCAACACTGAGTTGTAATCTGGTTCAATCACTCTGAGGGTTATCAGCCTACATGGCCATTTAATATTGCCCATGTTTACAAGACAATATTAAATGGGCTCAGTCTATCAGAGTTGTGACAAGGGAGGTGAGCAAGTGGTCTACACAGAAGGACAAGCACCTGAAACATTCTGAGCTGAGCGAAAAATGACTGTATTGAGTTCACAGTCCAACAAAGGAGGTAGAGAGAAGTTGCATTAATATGGAATTGTGATTTTCGTGGGAGGCTCAATCTAATGACACAAAGTTCAGGGTTAAGCTTTTCCAATTTTCAGTTTGAAATTCCCTCCGTCCCTCCTTTCTTTTTCTTTCTTTCTTTCTTTCTTTCTTTCTTTCTTTCTTTCTTTCTTTCTTTCTTTCTTTCTTTCTTTCTTCTTTCTTTCTTTCCTTCCTTCCTTTCTCTTCCTTCCTTCCTTCCTTCCTTCCTTCCTTCCTTCCTTCCTTCCTTCCTTCTTCCCTTTTCTTCCTTTCTTTCATTGTTTCTTTCCTTTTTCAGGGTCTCCCTAATCCCAACCTGCCTAGAACTCACTATACAACCAGGCTGGCCTGGATCTCAGAGATCCACCTGTCTCTGCCTCCTGAATGCTGGGATTAAAGGTGTGCACCACCATGCCTGGCGTTGTTTGAAATTCTTAACAGGTAATCTTCTAGGCTTGATTCCCTTTTACAAAACTTTTAAAAATTGATAAGTAGCTGTCCTTTCAAAGAATAATACATAGCTAAACATTTTTATTGAAGAATTTAGCCTATGATTTGTGCTAATAAAATAAAAAGGTGTCCTCCTATCATTATCATACCTTGAATTTTAAAGAAAATACATCACGAACTAAATTACTTGCTCTATTCTGAGCAGAAGGGGTCCCTTAAAATGGTGCTTTTAAAACTGATAAGCTTCAATGGTTGGTATTAATGCTGTTTTAGTGAGAGATTACCAGTAAATTTTAAATTCCATTTCTTTAAAAAATAACAGAACTTGAGGGACTTCACAGCCCGACCCCACGGGCTGCTTTCATCTGCGTGGCAGCCTCTCTCACAGAAAATTCTAATCCACACAGCAATGAGCCATTGTAGAGTATGAGACCACTGTGTTTCATCCCTAAGCAAACATCAGAGGAAAAGTGGCCATTGGTTTATTTTGAAAGCATCCTGAGTTAGTTCACAAAGAAGTCACGAGGAAGGGAAACTGAAACAAATCACAAGCAGATGAGTTCATTATTTTTCATTAAGTGTATCAACATGCCATTAACATTTGGAATACTTCATCATATTTCTCATGCATTCCACATCTCTGAACTAGTGTGAAATTTCATTGTCAACTTACATAGCCCTCAAATCAGCTGAGATGCGGCCAGTTGACTGTGAATGATAAAGTCCACTCCGAAAGGGCCCCTCTAGTCTCAATTTAGAAACACACACGTGTCTCTGGGTTTGCATAACTTAGACTGGAAAATCTAGGAACATGGGGTTTGTAAAATGACTAATGTTTCCCACTTCCAGAGAGCTAGAAACCCCTGAGGAAAGCAGCCTTTATTGTGGTTGTTCAGCACTTTTGGTTTTGGTTCCAGATGGAATCCAGAAGGGTAGATGTAAAGGCAAATGAGAAGAAAAACTGAATTTATGTTTAGCTATCTGAAAACGCTCAGCTCTTTTTGACTCATGAACAAAGGAGTGCAGAGTTGGAACTGAATGTGCTGCTTTGGGCTCTCTTGTATGCTAAAGGACCTGGATCCGTTTGGGAAAAGGACAAAACAATAACACAGCAGCATCAAGAAAATGTTATTTCCTATTCCAAAGAGCAAACCAGGTTTTTGTAGATTAAAACTGAAATGGCAGTGATTGGAAATAGCCTGTAGGCTATAAAGATGTTTCTAAAGACAACTTTAAGCCGATGTGTGCTTACTAATAATGGTGATGATAAACACACTGAATGTTTGTCATATAATAAATAATAATAAGGCTTGCCAATGAGATATTGACTAGTTATACTGAAGAGATTTGCTGTTTTAAGTATATTAGCTTGGACATTTCCATAAGTAAACATTCCACTGAGAGGGCCAATCAGGTTGTAATCCTTAAAGATATGGCTTTGGTAGAGAATATTCTGCATGAGTGGCACTAATAGAATTAAATATTTAATAAAACACAGAGTTACACTAACTTTGAGCCATTTCGATATTTTCCATTTACATTCTTCAGGGGAACAGCCACACAAACACACATACACTAACGCAACCCTATATATTCACACACAAACTTGTATATGTAAAATCATCTTAGAATACATGGGACTTGACTCTTCATGGGAATGTGAACATTGGTAAGTAAGATTAACTCTGTCTTAAGTCACAGTACAGTGCTGATTTCTTCCACATTTATTTTCAATTGTAGGATGCTGGGATGCTTAACAGAGTGATGGAAGCTCAGGAAGAAGAGTACTTGTCAGCCATCCTGTTAAGAGCCATCACACCCTACTGAGTTTGTCACAGATTGTACATTGACTGTGAGCATAAGGAAGTCTTTCAATGCATTGTTGGAGTACTTCAGAAACTTAAGTATCAAAACAGAGTAACTATTGGAGAAAAGCATATACTAGAATGCACTGAATATGATAAATGTCTAGCCGATATTATTGGGAGATAGTAAGAGAAGACACTGAGAAATAGAAACAGTAGTGCCTTTCACAGGTATACCTTGGTCTAGATAGAGGCAGTACTACTTAACGTAGATTAGCACATTTGCTAAGAGTGGACTAGAAGCAGAAAGAACAGAAGCCCATAAAACTTTTTAAGGAGTTATTTCCTTGGCATCAAAAGTCTAGCTTACAAAACATTTAACTGTTTGACCCCTAAAATAAAGCTGAGTTCTAGACTTTCTGTGATAGGAAACAGAACACAAAGACTGTGCCACCCTAATTAGAGCATACTGTCAAGCACGATGTATGGATAATAATTTAGATAAAGCTTTCCAAAATGATAGAATTTCAAGTACTTCTATGAAAGGCACTTGCAGCTGAGCTGACCAGAGACCTTCATCCATGTTATAGCAAAGAGTCTTTATAAATACGCCCACTGAATTAAACAGTATGCACAATAGACCACTGTTTTTTTGTCCTTCCCTTGCCTAAAGAGGAGTTTTCTCCGAGGTCAGTCACTGTGTTGACTTTGGAGTAACCCTTCATTTTGTCTATAGGTCATTGGAGGCAGGGCAGGAAGTGGTAAACCAGAAACAGTAAATCTCTCAGAAAATTTGGACTTGGAACAGTGCCTCGCCTTTAGAAAATTCTACTTACTGTTATTGTGTTGTTATTAATGTTGCTATTATTTTTATTATTATTCTTTTTAGATTTGGCTTTTCAGTTAATACTTGGATGTCTAGAAGTTTATCATTTAAAAAGCATGCAAGATATCTCTTTTAAAAAATCTCATTCATGCCTCTGAGTAGATTTGAAGAATTTTGAATTTCACAGTAAATCTTTGAATTTTGAATTAAATTTCATTAAAAGATTAATGTCAAGTAGCATTCTACCATATAATACTTTTATTCAAGGGATTGGGAGTTACTTTCTACTACATTTCATGGAATGATGTGCACAAAAATCACAGTTCACGTACTTATTACAAACATGGGTCAAGGGGGCAGGGAAATGGATAAAGACAATTGCCATGCCAACCTGACTTGTATCCATAGAACCCACACAAAAAGATGAATGCAATAGTGTGTATCTATAATCTTAGCACTTCTATAGCAAAAGGGGAACAGAGACAGCAGAATCTCCTGGAAGGTCATGGACCAGTTAGCCTGAAACACCCAGAGGCAAAAATCAAATCAAACCAAACCAAACCCAAGAAAGACCCTAACTCAAAACAAGATGAAAAGGAGGACCAACTCTCAAAAGTTGTCCTCTGACCTCTAGATATGCACCATGATACATGTGCACCTGCATTCATACATATCATTCATATATATATGCACATACCATACATGTACACCACACACACACACACACACACACACACACACACACGCACACAAATGCTGCTCAAGCCAGTTTTTAGATCACTAACCAAAGTTATGTTAAGCTTCACTCACCGAGGGCTCAGGACCATTGCAGAAGAGGGGGTGGAAAGATTGGAAGATCCAAGGGGGAAGGTGCATGACTATATGGAAATAGAATCTTGCAGGTTCCTGGGACCTTGCACATATGAACTTACAGCAATGGTGACAGCATGCACAAGACCCATGTAAACTCAAGCAGAGAAAAACCAAATAGAACTTATGGAAATGGGCCACAGGCTCCAATCTTTGCTGAACCATTGGGCAGCTGATTACTTCTGGGTGAGAAAGAGATGATTTTCTTTTCTTTAAATTTTATTTTTATTTTATGTGTATGAATATACTGCCTGCATGTATGTAAGTGCACCTGTGTTGTGCAATACCTATGGCGGTCAGAAGAGGGTGTTGGATCCCCTGGAACTGGAGTTACAGACAGTTGTTAGCTATCATGTGGGTACTGGGGACCTTGACTTGATAGGCCTTAACACAGATGACAATGCATGAAATGGGGGTGGGGGTGTTAGAATTTGGTATGAGAAAGAGATGTGAAAATAAAGAAGTAGGAATTGAATTTTTTTAAAAAGGGCAAGCTGGGGGCTTGAAAGATGGCTCAGCAGTTAAGAGCACTGGCTGCTCTTACAGAGGACCTGGGTTCAGTTCCTAGCATCCACATAGCAGCTAAAAACCATCTGTAACTCCAGTTCAGGAAATCTGACCCTCTCCTCTAACCTCCCTAGGCATTGCACGACATGGGTGTACTTACATATATGCAGACAATACACTCATACACATAAAATAAAAATAATAAAGTAGTTTTAAATAGGCAGGTGAGTCTATGTGTGATTGAGGGCAGCCTGATCTACATGGTGAGTTCTAGGTCAGCTATGGCTATAGGAGACCCTGACTGAAAGAAAGCAAAAAATAAAACATAAAACAAAAACAACAACAAAAAACCCAAACAAATAAACAGAAATAAAACCCCTCAAACAAGAGTACTTTTTACTGGGTAATCACATATTTGGGATAGCACACCAAGGTAAAATGTGTGATTTCCTTGGTCTTTGAGTCTAATTTTATTTACATTTAAATATATTAGTTCTTAAGCACTTCGTGAAAATAAAGTACTATTGTTGATAGACTAAATTTATTTCTCAAGATGTAGTAGTAAATACTTGCCAACTATTATTGTTTAGTCTACCTAAAGAACTGAGCATAAGGCTTAAGATATAGAAGGTGTTTAGTACCTATTTATTGCATCTACGATGGACAGAAATGTGGATTGCAACTGATACCTGGAGCAGAGCCACAGCATGCAGCCCAGACACTATGCTTAATTGTGACATACCGTCACTACCTGAGCTCAGCTGTCAGCCATAAACACAAGACATCTGAGCATGCCAGTCAACATACTAACCCTCAACCCAGCTTGCTTCTCATCATTTACTCTAGTTAGATATGTGCTACCAAGCAGAATGTATTATACGGAAAAAGAATGATCTCATCACACATCTTGAAGTCATACATGTCTCCTAGTGAAACTTTAATAGTAATGGTCTAGTACTAAATAATTTTTTGAAGGGTTTTCACTGACTAGCATGAAGTTCAACCACAGTTAAGATCAAAGGATGTTTAAAGTAACTAAGTTCTGTCTAGGAGGAAATGCTAGTGTTTTTAGAGCCAAATAGGCAAACCATAATGGTATTATGGGGTCAAAAATTCATATTTACCTTTAGTTTAAACATATTCTAATAATTAAAAAAAATCAAACACCTGCGAAACATGTTTATATCTACAACAGGGCAGAGCTTTCTATATACAATTTTTTATTTTTATGCATATTAATCAGACTTTTAAAAACTATTCTAAGGGCCATCTAAAGGTCACTCTTGTGCAATGTTAGACAGAAAACATGAAATCTGCAGTAAAAAAAACCCCAGAAGACACCATCCTTATGGTGAGCAGGAGACACATAATGTCCATAGTCTTTTTTCTCTTTTGAGAGTCAAAGTTCTGCCTGTTCCTCCATGTGACCCCTGCTGTTAGAACTCTGGATTCTCTTCCCTGTGAAGAAATGCTGAATGCTGGCTTTACTAACATGCATCTCACCATGCCTATCAGGTCAGCACTCTTGTTCCAACTACGTCACTTCATTGCAAAAGTCATCACATAGTTCTAAAATGAGATGCTTTCTACAAAATAACTGACCTCCATTTTTCATAATGTCAAGGTCTTGGAAGACACAGAAAGTGGAACAGTCACTAATCAGAGAAGAACGAGAAACATGATGACTTAAAGCAAGACTGAACCCTTGATTGATCTTACAACCAAAAAAGAAGGGAAAACTTGCAAAATTCAAATGAGGTACTTAGTTAAGGGGATGTGTGGCACTGATGTTGACTTCTCACACTGATCAAACACCATGTTAACATTAGCGGGAGCTGGGTGAAGGGAAGCTGGAAACTTTCTGTAAGTCTGAAGTCAATCTTTAAAAGATTTATCCAGCACAGTTCGATAGTTATGTTTGAGAATCTTCTAGAAGGTGAAATGTAGTCATAGAAGAAGAATTTTCTAACCTGTTTAAAGAGGTTTTTAAAATTTTGATTTGATTTATTCTTTTTTACTTTTATTTAATTTTTTTTAAATTTAATAACCACATGATTAGAAGAAGCATTTCATTACAGCTTTAATATATTTAGTATCAATTTCCAGAGCAAGAA
>NW_008333889.1:2030511-2041750 GCF_000622305.1 Nannospalax galili
TATTTTTTTTAACTTTTTTAATTTAATAACCACATGATTAGAAGAAGCATTTCATTACAGCTTTAACATATTCAGTGACACATTCCAGAGCAAGGATACATCTCTTTCAAAAGTGGCTGTAAAGTTTTAGGTTCACAGTTACTATTGCGTGTGTGTATGATACATATTTATATATAGCTGTGGTTGTTAGAGAATAACTCTGTGGGATAGGCTCCCTCTTTCCACCTTTACATAGGTTCCAGGGATTGAACTCAGTTCACCAGGTTTGCAAAGCAATGAAGTATTTTTACCTACTGAGAAATCTTGGCAGTCCCGTTGAAGTTTCATGTAGTAGAGGAATGGCTTTACACAGTTTCATTCAACTATCATTCAAGGGTATCCAAGAATATAAATTGTGATCCATAGTCATTGGCTTTTAAGAATTGTGGGAACTGGGCTAGAGAGAGATGGGTCAGAGGCTAAAAACATTTCCTACTCTTCCACAGCACCAGAATTCAGTTCCCTATACCTACATTGGATGGCTTATAGCCACCTGTAACTCCAGCTCCAGGAAATCTGATGCCTTCTTTTGGATTCCTTGGACACTGTATTCATACAAGCACATATCCCTACACAGATATAACCATACACATGTAATTAAAATTAAAATAAATATGACAAAACCAGGTGATATGCCAAGGTGGATGGGGGAAGTTTCATGGGGCCCCACCTCAAGATGAAGAGCTACAGGCAATTGATTGATGCTGGGCGAAGGAGAATCAGCTTTCTACAAGGACTAGCTCCCTGAGAGGTAATCCCAAGTGGGCAGTCCTAAACATAGGTGCACATGAACACCACCAAATGAATTCGGTGCGTTACATATATATGTATATTTATAAATTTATATATATATGTAACAATAATAAGGGGATGAGAAATTATGAGGGATGTGGGAGGAGGTCACAGGAGGAGTTGGAGAGGGACGTGGAGGAGTAGAAATAATGCAAATGCAATATTCATATATGAACCTTTCCCCAAAAAGTAAAAATTACATTAATTTTAATCTGAAAAGAAAAGAATTGTGGGAGGATAGCCCAATAAGGAAGAGCTAAAACACCTGCTCTCTTAGGGACTAGCTCTTTGGAAGCTATCTCTTCCTGGAAGGTTGCCAAGAAGGGAAACCCCACTTACAGTGAACCAGGTTCACACAGAGCCCTTGGGTAGGCATTTTGAGTACAAGACTGCACTGGACCTTTACAGCTGTTTCCACTGGATATTACTGTTCCTGCTCACCACACGAGGAAACAAAATTTTGAAAAGTGTAGAGGAAGCTTTTTTGAAGTCAAAGAGTTTGAAAGCAGAACAATTAGAATTTGAACTATGAGTTAATCTGGCTTCAAACCCATGCTCTGTAGACTGAAAAATAAAACAAAATAAGGCAAAACACACTGTACTAAAGAGCAAAGGTTGTGTTTGTGAAACATTTACAGACCAATTAAAACCTCATCAGCGAAAGCTCTTTTCATGGCTGCAGATGGCATCTCTAAACACAGCCAGCTGCACTTGAAATGTGTACAGTTGGTCAACAGTAAAACCAGGAAGAGTATAAATAATTCAAGCCAGATTCACCACTCCTGTGGAAAATTAAGCCTTGAAGCACCTTTCTAACTCGTGCTGGGCTACTCAAGTAATTTCTACTTTGAAAAGTGGTGCATTAGAAAATTAGTTATTAAATAAAGATTTTAAATTAATTTCCAAGTAATTTTTTTACAGATTATTGCCTATTATGAAAACTATTTTAATATAATTTTCAAAACCATCAGTGTTCATCTATCATGTGTTTTCAGTTCTTGAACAAAGTTGATAGTTTATGATATTTACCCATTTGTTTTTCTCAATCAACTGCCTGGACAGGCATTTGTTTAACTTCTACATGAGCCAGCCATAGCTCCTGCCCTCATGGAGTTCTAGCAGGGAAAACAGAAATGTAAACCCACTATTGCTGCAGAAAGCACTGAATGCTGTAATGAAGATTACTCCAGACAGTGTTGGCATGAAGGAGCACAATCAACTCTGCTTTATATAGGAGATTCTTCAGTTTGAGTTTGACATAGCATATAGACTTTACAAGACAAACAGGGATGATTGCTTTCGAAGCAAAAGAAAAAAATATATAGTCAGAGCTTAGAGGGACCCAGAGCAGTGGATCCACAGATCATCTCCTGTACAGACATGTTCAGAACCCTCCGCATCCTTAGCATCTGAGATGAGCTGAACCTTGATTTATAAATTCATATTTCTTTCTTCATGCCTGTGACAGCTAGCTTGTGATCCAGTCCTTAGCCATAATATACATGGGACAATCTGGAACAGATTGGAAATGGATTTTGTTGAGTTGTGTTTAGGGACTGCATAAAGCACTGGTGTCAGTTACAAAACCCTGAAGCAGTCTGTTCAAAGCCCAGCCCAGCTGTATCAGCTCCAGCTTTGATAATGTCAGTTATCATCCAGCATGCCCAGGGAGAAGCTGGCATTTTCCTGTGGAAAGTATGCTATTGTTCTTGGCATGTAATAAAAATGGAAAGATAGCTTGTATTAATGGAAGAACTTAAAAGTCCATGATCCAGTTAAAAAAAGGTGTCCTGGAGAAATTTCAAGGTATAAGATTGTCATTTGGCTTCTCTTAAGTTCCCCATGGGGTTTAAATTAGCTCACTATTTCCTGAACTTGAACGCCACAGCTGTGATTTGATCATTACTGTTAAGCAGTTGTCACAACTCAGTGTGTGGGATGAGATGACTCTTTCATTCAAAGCCAAGTCTGTATAGATCACATATCTGTAAGTCTCCACAACTTTGGTCTCGAAAACTCAGCTGCTGTGAGTCTTCCCCAGGTTGCTCTTTCCTCCTGCTGATGTCGTCACAGGACCTCCTCTGCCACATGCTCTGCAGACCTACTGCCTGTGGTTGCTTCCTCATATCCTATAGCCACATGACTTTTCAAGCTCTAGAGTGTGTTTCTTCTCTGCATTAGACAACAACTGTTCTGGCTCCCTGCTGTAACCCACCAGATATGCTTGCCTGGCCTGGAAGAACTCATACTCCTTTAAAGCCAGAGGCCTGGCTTGTTCTAGAGAACTGTGCAACTGAACTCTGCCCGTATCTGACACTATGGCTCCAGAGTGTTTATCCTGCAAAGGGCAACTGTGTCTGAAGATCCCAGCACACTGGTTAACTTTGACAGGTTCAAACCAAAGTAGACATAGCTTGAGATGCTTTTAACTCATGTTGAGTCCCTCTCCCTCACACTAGGTATTCCTTTTAATTAGAGTTGTATATATGGCTATATGATTAACAGTGAAGGCAGATCATTTGGGGGAAAAATAGCAACTAAAGAAATGAATTGCTCAATAGGTTGGTGATTATTTTTTATCATCCCCTATGACATTTTATTAAGTTTTAAAATACTATTTTAAATATCTTCTTTTTAAAATTTATTGAAATAAAAAGCAAAGCAGGAATTCATAGAAAGGCAACTGTTCCCATCATATTCTTCATGAGACTGGGGCTTGAGGGACTTTTTAAAGTAGGTGTAAGATCAAAAGATCCAGTGTAGATCAACTACAATGTCATATAGGAAAAAAAAAAAGGTTTTTTACTGAGCTTTGGTAATTTCATACAATAGATCTTAATCAAATTCAGACCCCTCCCACACCCATGCCCCCATCTCCCCATCAGACCTAATGTATTCTGCCATAGATGTAAGTCCCATCCAGTCAAGCATTTGTACCCAGATGTACCTCAGTGTAAATTTGTCTACTGGAGTCTAATCAGCCCTATTAAAGATGGTATGTAAGGCATACTCTCCCTCATCCAGCATCAATCAGTCTCCAATAGTTCTCAGTCTAGGGCTGGTCTGCCACCCATTTCTCTCCTCTCCTCCGGGCCCTTGTTTAATTGAGTTGGCATGGGTCCTGTGCTTGATGTCACCATTGCCATAAGTTCACATGTACAAGCTCCTAGTGGCCAGAAAGCCTCTGCTTCCCTGTGTTCATGAACGAGCCATGGCTCTTACAATCTTTTTTTTTTTTAAATTCTGTTAGTATTTTATTTGATCCACTACTTACCCAAAATATAATTATTCAACTTACATTTAATATATAATGAGATTTTTTTTACATTGTTAAAGTAATATGTTATATAATTTTTGACAAAAAAACTAAAAAAGCAATTTTTAGTGCATTTGTTATATGAGTTGTTTTCCCTTGCTTCTTGTTCATCTATCCTGTGAACAAAATTTAGAATAATTTTCTTATCTAAAACTGAATTGCTCTCAGCCACCACTTTTATGATATTAACAAATATATGACATTTCTACATGTTATAGATGAACTACATTATCTTACAATCTTTCTGCCCCATATTTGTGGTGGTTTCAATGAGAATGTCCCCCATAGACTCCAAGGATTTGAACAGTTTGTCTCAGTTGGTGGTACAATTTTGGGAGGCTGTAGGAGTTGTGGCCTTGCTGGAGGAAGTGTGTTACAAGGAATGGGGCTTTGTGAGCCCTTGAGGCTTCCTGGTTTCCAGCCAGTCTCTGCTTCTTATACCTGTTTGAAGGTGGAAACACTCCCACTCTGCTTTCTTTTCCAGCCATCCTGCCACCATGCCTCTCTGCCATGATGGACTCTTGCCCCTTTGGAAGCATAAGCTAAATAAACTCTTCCTCTCTAAGCTCCCTCGGTCATGGTGTTTTATCACAACAGAAAAGTAACTAACACAGAACTATTTAGATATTTTAAAATGTACTTAACCTCCTATCAATAGTACAAAGTTCAAAAACAGACTGTTATGCTTAAGGAGAGCTGACTTTCTAAGAACGATTTCATAAGTTGCCATTGCTAACACTGAAGATAGCTCAGCTGTGGGGAGAGGCTGACTTTCCTGAGGCAGCCATCATTTTTTATGAAACCTCTTCAGCTATGAAAGAACTTATAACTAGGATATCTTAAATAAATGTGCTTAGCTTTCTGTCCAAAGAAATTCCACGGGATCATTTGTTCTATGATCCATCCTAAATGAAAACCTTGTATGTGGCAGCAAAGGGCAAAAATAAAAGAAAATATCAGAAAGCTATATGGAAATAATTGCCATTCACTTACTGCATTTTAAAATTGCAAACAAAAGAAATATCTTATAATGACAGACATGTATTGGCATAACTAAAAATTATTCTTAGGAATGAGTAAGTCCTTGACTTAGCTGAAGTTTTTAGTAAGTCACATACTATACACATGATATAATCATGTATTCTATGAACACACACATTTGTTCATTTACAGTGATTTTTCTTTGTATCAATAGTAAAGCCATTATTCAGAAACACTAGTAAATTTAATTTTTGTGATCATTGTAGCAGTATTTATAACAGATCATAAAAAATATGTCATAATATCAGAGGCAAGAGGAGAAAGACTATTCATAATCTATTATGTATATTTTGTGTTATTTTGGGGAAAATACAATGAAAATGTTAAAAAGAAAGTTACATTTTAATTAGGTCAAGAGAGTTTTCCACCATACAAAATACTCTTCCATAAAGTGAATGTAATTTTTTGACCTACTTAATGCTTGCCATTCAGAGAAATAGAGGTCAAAGATTCTTAATGATCTTGTTTGGAAGTGATTAGGGAGAAATGTCATTATTTTGCTTTGATTGGCATCCCAAGGAAAGCTCCTTGTCCCATTTCTCCGTGCTCAGTTTCGTCCTTACACTTCTTTTTTGAGGCAGGGTCTCAGTATCCCAGGTTGGCGGGGAACTCACTATATAGCCTCCTTCCTCTTCCTCTCAAGTGTTGGGATTATAGAAGTATAGCAGTCATCCTGAGTTTCTGAAGAGCCAGGGATCAAACCCACAGCCCTGTGTATGCTAGGCCAACACTCTACTAACTGAGCCACATCCCCACCCCCCAATTCTTTTCCTTTTTCAGAAAAATGCTACATCTTGGCTGCTGGCACAGTTTGAACACTGATAGACTTTAGATCTCAAGATGGAAGAAGGAATGTGATTGTTTCTGGACTTGCACTCAAAGAGCAGACTGCACAATTTCACTGGAAGAAAAGCCCCAGAGCATCTGTGCCAGATGCTTTCTGTCCATGGCAGGCACCTTGTTTCCATGGACTTGGAGACTTTCTCTGTGCTAAGCTGACTTTCACAAGTTGGATTGCTGCAATAAATTGGCTTTTGACTTGTCACAACCCATATTTTAAAGAGCTTATTAGTTTCTGAGTACTTAACAAGCATTGGAACTGAAAGACTCATATAGAACTCTTTGCCTTCAAAGTTTTCAGGTTGAGGAAAATGTCAACTTGAGGCTAGGAACCACTACAGTGAATGTTTTTGAGGGGCTTTCTAGAAAAGTGAACAAAATGAATAGTGTGAGCTTTATTTCTTTATTTTAAATCTTATGTTATTCCATTGTTCATTTCAGAACTCCTAAAAGCATAATTTGTCACAGTCATAATATGGAGCTCATTTTTTTGGGAAAAAAAATTAAAGTAAAAATCATAATACCAGAAGCTTCTAAAAGTGTGAAGGAAAGATAATATTCCCAAATGCCTGAAGACAGAATTTTTTAAAATATCAACTGAGGAGTGCTCTAGAGATCTTGAAAGAGTGAACAAAGTACTCAGAATTCCTCCAAGGGTAAAAAAGTAAAAGGGGAGTTGCAATAATTAACTTATTAAAAATGGAAACTTTGCTTTGTTGACAGATAACTAGGAGTAATCAATTCCTAAGTAACAAAAATTTAATTTATCTATTTCTGATTAATAAAGAACAATGTTTCAAATAGCCTCATAAAACACACAAAGCTTTTCATGTTTGACAATATCTATAGATTTTTAAAAAATCTTCAGACCTAAGAAAAGTTATAATTATTACTACACCTATTCATTGATTTGACCATGTAGTTTTATTATGCTTAAAATTCATCAGAAACCATTGTCAAGGAAATAAGCCTTGTTTTCCAGGATGGCCAGCCTTTTCTTGAATGAATAACAAACTGTGTCTCAGAAAAGAAAGCCAGTATTTTTATGGAGGTGGCCTGCAGCCCCCCATTTGAATCATCACGATTAAGCAATGGCTTTCTTAGGGTTATATTTATCTGACCATTTTCTGCAGGAAGGGAATATGAATAGTTGCATAAAGCTTCCACACATGTTGTACAGAGAGTACTGTATAAAACCTCTATTATTTCTTCCTGTAAATGACTACATGTCTAGCACTAGCCTAAGGCAGAATTGGCTGCTGGGGAACTTGACCTGCATCACAGTCTTAATGAAGCTGTAACTCTGTTTATAATGCTTTCTACTTTTAACTATTATTGTGTCCAGGGGAAATGATATAATACACCTTGTTATGGGTTCATTTGGGCTACTGACCAATCCTCTCTGAAGTGGCCGACAATGAAATTCAGACATTGCTCAGGTTCTATGACTTTCCTGCCCCTTCATTCTTGGGGAGTCATTCATATGTAGTCAGATGGGGACACTGGAAGACTCTTCATCCATGGAATAAAGGCTGAGCTACATACAGCCTGCAGGTGTGCGCTGACTGGTAAACTAGATTGAGTGGATTTGTGTACAGTTGACCTCTGCCTTTCTCAGGGGATGAAAATGTCAGAGAGGCCTTTCCAAAGTCTTTGACTTCAAAACCACCTCTGTAGTATTCTGGGCGCTTTGGGATTTCTCTTTCTAATTCAGGAGCTTCTACTTTGAGAAACAGTTATGGACTTTTGACTTTCAGTTTCTTCAGGTCACTACAATAAGAAAGTAAAGAACACTGTAATTTTAAAAGCACTTATTTTTATTATTTATTTGTCTGTGTATGTCTGTGCATGTGCATGTAGGTCCTCATGGAGGCCAGAGGAGGGCATCAGATCCCCACGGAGCTGGAATAGCAGATGGTTCTAAACTACCCAATATGGGTTCTGGGAACTGAACTGTAGTCCTCTGAAAGAGTAGCCAAGTACTCTTAACTGCTGAGCCGTTTCTCCAGCCCAACACTATAATTTTGATTATCTGAACTTTGATTAAGCTTTAGTTTATTTCTTAGGTTCACCTTCCAATTCAGGAATAAAACTTTGGAATGGAAACATTACTAAGCAGATGAAAGGTTTGGGGTAGTCACTTCTTCCTAGTGTAGGGTACCAAGGGGTATCAATGCTGGTGCTTCTCATATAAGGCCCCATCCTTGCTTCCACTCCCTGACAGTGGAGAAAGGGGTTGGGATGGGAGCAGGAACTCTAGTGGAGTGGGTGATGTAACCTTTCTGGTTCTTTCCAGTGATGCCTCCAGACCTGGAACTAGCTCTGTCATGTTGTGCCGAACTGGGAAGCAGCTTCCTGTCTTATTTTATTTCCTTAATTTCCTATGCCTTCTATTCTTTTGCTATTGTACATCCAAATATGACATGGCCTTATGTTTCTCTTGTCATCATTCTCATCCCCACTTCTATCATGCCTAATCAGGCTTCCTCTATTATGAAATTATTAACAATTTTGGTGTGATCTCAGCAGACCACCAGAGAGTGTCGGGTTCAGGCCTCCCATTGGCATAGGGACTGAGAACACAGGGGACTGACTGAGAGTGGCTGGATCCTGCCTCTATGTGGTGGTGAGCTTCACCTAATTGCGCCATACCCATCCCCCCCTTACCTGGGATTTTGTGAGGCCCCACCTGAGGCCCCACCCAAGGCTCCAGGGCATACCTGGCTTTGGTAGGCTAGCAGATAGCCCAAGAGGGTGGGCTCTGACCTCCATCTGTGTAGCAGCTGTGATCTCAGCACATCTCTAGAGAGTGCTGGGTTCTGGCCTCCCTCTGGATAGGGACTGAGAACACAACAGACCAACTCAGAGTCCCCAAACTGCCCCCCACCCCTCAGGGGATTTCCCAAATTTTCTCTGAGTTTCTGCTAATAGGGATCCAAACCTTAGAAGGAAGACTGAGTGTACCTGACTGGAACCTAATGGGCTTCTGTGGGTGCTCCTGAATAGCTGATCTGAAGCCATCAGTTCCCTCCAAATAAAACCTGAGAGAACCTGAAAACTGTACCAACCAGCTTTACATAACCAATAAGGAAAGGACCTAGGTACCCTGATAATACAAACAGAAGCATACATCAACTTAATTCTCATATCAGAATCATAAAAAACAAAAGAAATTCACATGCCAAAATCACAATGAAGGAATAATAAAATGGAAAGCCAAAACACTATGTCCCCACCAAAATCCACCAGCCCTGTAGAAGAATTCTACAAGGAGAACCCCCTAGAGATAAGCCAGGACACTGAGTTTAAAAGAATGATCATAAACATTATCAAGGAATTCAACAAATTTAAGGAACACATGAGCAAACAAATCAAAGAACTAAAAGAAGATAGGGATAAACTTCTTAGTGAATTCACAAAAGAGAAACAGTGAAGAACACTCAGGCAGAAATGAAGAAGGAACTACAAAACTCAATAAACCAACTTGAAACAACAGGGGAAAGCCTCACCCCTAGAATGAATCAAATAGAAAACAGAATTTCAACACTGGAGGATAAAGTTGAAGAACTGGACCACTCAAGCAAAGATTATGAAAATTTTTAAAAAAACACAGGAATGGACTATGCAAGAGATGTGGGACACCATGTAAAGACCAAATATACCTGTCATAGGAATAGAGGAAGGAGAAGAATTTCAGGTTAATGTTATTGACCAGATATTAAACAGGATTGTAGAAGAGAATTTCCAAAAATTAAGGAAAGACATCCCCATACAAATAAAGGAAGCACATAGAACACCAAATAGACAGGATCAGAAAAGAAACTCCCCATGACATATCATAGTAAAAACACTAAATGTAAATGTACAGAACAAAGAGAGAATACTGAAAGCAGCAAAAGATAAACAACAACTCACATACAGAGGAAAGCCCATCAGAATTATAGCTGGCTTATCAATGCAAACTATGAAAGCCAGAAGAGCCTGGACCAAGGTATTTCCAGTTCTGCATGACAATAGATGCCAGCCCAGAATACTTTACCCAGCAAAAATGTCTATTATAGTTGAGGGGGGAAAGAAAAATCTTCCATGACATGAATAGCTTGAAAGAATACATGTCTATTGGCTGGGGTGCCAACAACACAGCAGACAGTAGCAGGGATATCAAAGTATAAGGGGTCTAGTGGGGGGGAGGCTATGGGATGGTGTCATCTGGGAAGTGAGTGTATAGTCGAATAAGATGGTTTGGGATGTTCTGTGTGATACACACACGTTAAAAAAAAACCAAATTTTTAAAAAATGTATTATATTTGAGGAGGAAGCATGGAAATTTATGTCATGCTAATTAGTAGAGGTGATAAACAGTACCATTGAAATCTACCCAATGACTTCATAGACATACACAGGCGCCAAGGATCCAAGAGAAACCGATTATGACTAGTAATAATCAGATGCATACACATTAGAGATGCATGCGCCAACATCTCAGTGTTAGTACTTAAAGGTTAAAACCTCATTCACTTTTATGTTTTATAGGGCTTATACTGAGTTCAATATTGTATAACTGTATTAACTCAACTGTGAACCTAGAAACTTGCACCCACTTGTGAAAGAGATGTACTCTTGCTCTGGAATGTGTTACTGAATATGTGTTAAATCTGTAATGAAATGCTTCTTCTAATCATGTAGTTATTAAAAATTTTAAAAAATGATTAAAAAAAAGAATAGATGTCCACAAAATCTGCCCTTCAAAGAATACTTGAAGCAATACAGAGAGCAGAAAGAGAAACAACTATACCCTGGGGCAAGGAAAGAAAATAAATAAAGGTATAATTGAGAAAACAGAAAATTAGAAAGAACACAAACAGCAATCAAAAGAACAGCAACCAGTACACATCTTTCAATAATAACCTTAAATATCAATGGACTGAGCTCCCCACTCAAAAGACACAGGCTAAGTGAATGGATTAAGAAGCAAAATCCATCTCTTTGCTGTCTGCAAGAAATCCATCTCACCTTCAAGGACAGGCACTACCTTAAGGTGAAACGATGGAAAAGAATATTCCAAGAAAATGGCACTAAGAAACAAGCAGGGGTTGCAATTCTAATATCTGACAAAATAGACTTAAAAGCAAAACTAATCATTGACTAAGGAGGCTCACATCATTCTGATCAAAGGAACAATTAACCAAGAAGATATTACAATCCTTAACA
>NW_008333889.1:2042083-2045428 GCF_000622305.1 Nannospalax galili
AGTCCCAATGAGACAGGTCAAATGACAAAGAATAAACAGACATCTGAATTAAATGATACCATACATCAAATGGACCTAACAGACATCTTTCGAATAATCTGCCCAAGCACCACAGAATATACTTTCTACTCAGCACCCCATGGAACTTTATCAAAAATTGACCAAATACTAGGCCACAAAACAAACATCAACAAATACTAAAAAATTGAAATAATTCCATGCATTCTATCAGACCAAAATGCAATAAAGCTCAGACTCAACACTGGACGAAGCTTGAGTCACTGCATGAACTCATGGTGGTTAAACAACACACTCCTAAATAATGAGTGGGCCAAAGGAGAAATTAAGAAATAAAAGAATTCCTGGAATTCAACAAAATGGACAATACAACACAACACAACCTCTGGGACATTTTAAAAGCAGTCCTAAGAGGGAAGTTATATCTCTAAGTGCCTACTTTAAAAAATTAGAAGGCCAAATGACCGAACACTGCAACTCAAGACGCTAGAAAGGCAAGAACAAATGAAATCCAAACCCAGCAGAGGAGAAGAAATATCAAAAATCAGAGCAGAAATTAATGAAATAGAAACAAAGAAAACAATACAAAAAAAATCAATGAATGCAAGAGCTGTTTCTTTGGAAAAGCTAAACAAGATAGACAGACCCTTAGCTCAGTTAACCAAAAGAAAGACAGAGCAAATCCAAATCAACAAAATCAGAGATGAAAGGAGAAACATCACAAAAGACACCCCCAAATCCAGAGGATTATAAGGGAATATTTTAAAAACCTATATCTAAAATCATGGGGACCACCAATGTTAAACCAGGAAGAAATCAACAGTTTAAACAGACCCATAACATATAAGGAAATCGAAACAGAAAAAAAAAAAAAAAAAAAAAAAAAAAAAATCCACAACAAAAGGGGATCCCAAAAGGAAAAAACCAGAGGGCCCAGGCAAACCAGTACTACTACTTAAATTATTCAAAAAGATACAAACAGAGGGAGAACTCCCAAATTCCTTCTATGAAGCCAGGATCACTCTAATACCTGAACCAGGTAAAGACACAACCCAAAAAAAAGAAAACTATAGACCCACATCCTTAATGAACATAGATGCAAAAATTCTCAAGAAAATACTTGCAAACTGCATACAGATGTATATCAAAAAATCACTCACCATGATCAAGTAGTCTTTATTCCAGAGATGCAGAGATGGTTCAAAATACTCAAGTCAATAAATGTCATTTGAGTCATTTAAATGGACTCAAAGACAAAAACCACATTGTCATCTCAATAGATGCAGAAAAGTCTTTTGACAAAACTCAGCATGCAATTATGTTCAAAGTCATAGAGGGAATTGGACTGCAGGGAACATACTTCAACATAATTAAAGCTATATACAACAAATGCACTGCCAACATCATTCTAAATGGAGAAAAACTGGAAGCATTCCCATTAAAATCAGGAACCAGACAAGGATGTCCACTATCTCCACTCCTTTTCAACACAGTGCTTGAAACTCTTGCTAGACCAATAACACAGGAGAAGGAAATTAAGGAGTACTAATTGGAAAAGAAAAGGTCAAACTATCACTTTTTGAGATGCTATGATACTATGCCTAAGAGATTCCAAAAGTTCAACCAGAAAACTCCTAGAACTGATCAACACTTTCAGTACAGTGGCAGGTTATAAAATCAATCTACAAAAATCAGTAGCCTTTCTATATACCAATAACAAACAACTGGAGAAATAGTACAGGGAAATGCTCCCGTTCAAAACTGCTGAAAAAAAAAAACAAAACAAAAAAAAACAAACAAACCTTTGGAATAAATCTGACCAAAGACACCAAAGATCTCTACAATGAAAATTTTAAATCGTTAAAGAGATTGAGGAAGACACCATGAGATGGAAGGACCGCCCATGCTCATGGATTGGAACATCACTGAAGGTCCAAACCCAAGTACACACAATTTCAGCCACCTGATACTTGACAAAGGTGCCAAGAACACAGAATGGAGGAAAGACAGCATCTTCAACAAATGGTGCTGCCAAAACTGGATCTCTACCTGTAGTAGCATTAAACTAGACCCTTATCTTTTACCTTGCACAAAAGTCAACTCCAAATGGATCAAAGACCTCAATGTGAAACTCCAAACCCTGAAACAATTAGAAGAAAACATTGGCAGTAACTTACAAGATATAAGTGTAGGAAAGGATTTTCTAAATCAGACAGCAGTTGCTCAGGGATTAAGGTCAGCAATCAATAAGTGGAACCTCATTAAACTAAAAAGCTTCTGTACAGCAAAATAAACAATCCAAAACAGAGAAAACCCACAGAATGGGAAAAAAATCTTCACCAGTGACACATCTGACAGGGGTTTAACATCCAGAATATATAAAGAACTCAAAAAACAAAGAAGTAAGAAACCAAATGACCCAATTAAAAAACGGGCTAAAGATCTAAAAAGAGAATTCTCAAATGAAGAAATAAAGATGATTAAGAAGTATCTCAAAAAGTGTTCAACATTGTTAGTAATTAGGAAAATGCAAATTAAAAGCACCCTAAGTTATCACCTTACCCCAATCAGATTGGCTAGGATCAAGAGAACAAATGATACCAAATGCTGGCAAGGATGTGGAGAAAGGGGAATGCTCATTCACTGCTGGTGGGATTAAAAACTTTTGAAACCCTATGGAAAATAGTGTGGAGAACTCTTAAAAAACTAAAAATGAAACTACCATATGACCCAGTTATACTACTCCTTGGCATATACCCAGAAGACTCATGCTATTGTAGAGACACTTGTACAACCATGTTTGTTGCTGCTCTTTTAGTGCCCTTCAACTGATGAGTGGTTAACTAAAGTGTAGTATATTTACACAATGGAGTTCTATCCAGCAGTAAAGAAAGATGAAATAATGAAATTTGCAGGTAAATGGATGGATCTAGAAACTGTTATACAAAGTGAAGTAACTTAGACTCAGATAAACAAATGAAGTATGTTCTCCCTCATATGTAGATCCTAGCACCAAATCCTTTTAAATGCCTTGTTCTTTTAATAAGATGATGTTGTACAGCCATCTCTTGTGCATGAAATAACTACCATCATCACAACTTCATCTGTGTCTGATTGCTAAACATCATTACAATTGCCCTTGTTGACGGTTGTGCTCATTCATTAAAGGAGGGACAAGCAGGGTCATTGGACCCTCACTGGAGTATCCAGTCACTTTTCCCAGCCAACTGTATGTAATTTGGCCCTAATCACATATGGTCTCCTGGATTTGGGGAGGGCTAAAGTATACAATCTGGGGAAGGCTAGGAAGAGAAGGCATGACCCATG
>NW_008333889.1:2045637-2081064 GCF_000622305.1 Nannospalax galili
ATTATGTCTTATAATTGTTTTTTTAACTTTTAAAAAGAAAATGAGAATGTAAAAGGATGTCAAAGGATATGGGAATGAAGATATTTTCCAAATAGAAAAAAATGAGAAAGCCTAAGCAAGTGATGAAGGTCTGTGTAGGTTTGTTATGATATATAAAGGATGAGACTGAAATTAAATACACATAATCTTAAAATTTCAAAGGTCATAGTTTAATCAACTAGTTTAAAGAACAAAATACATATCTAGTCAAGGTTTATCTGAGAACATTTGTTTTTTTACCCAATATCTACATAGCACATGGTAATTAAAAGTCTCAGACTGGTGGAACTAAACTTACTGGATGTTTAACAGCCATAATTTGAGGCCTATACTAATCTGGTCAGAGGGACTTAAAGGACAGTTTTTGCCCTTTGCCCTCCAAGGTTGACTAAGTTCTAGGGAACTATGGAACATCTCTTAAAATGTCCTTTAACTGTGGTGAGCCACAGTTCAGGGAGGCCATGGAGACCCCACAAGGTGGACTTTCAGTGCCCAGTCTACAAAGAGAAACATCTCATCAGAGGAAACATCTCATCCATGCTTCCAAGTGAAGCCAGACATGGTCTAGCAGGACCTTTGACTTCTCTTCACATAGATGGAACTGGTAAAAGAAAGGAGCCAGGGTCTCTTCCCAAGCCCATATGACCCCTGAGGAACAGATCCTCAAATGACCTTAAGTATAAAAATAAATTGATTTGGGCTAACTCTATGGGCTTAAACACCAAAAAGGAAAGTATAACCAAAGAGTAAAGTCATCAGTATATTTCTTTAAGAGTTCAAGGGATTATACTTCCCAGACATTAGGCTTAAGTCCATATAAAAAGTTATTTAGGCAATTATTTCTTATTGATGATTTTTTTCCTAATCAGAAAGTGATGCTCAGATGTGAGACTTCAAATATTGGTCTGCAATACTGTATTGCCCACCTGTAGCTAAAGGAGACAATCTGCTATTGTTCTAAAATGATGGATAAATTTGTTTTCTCCCCCCACCTAGAACCCTTTGAGAGGGAACTGACACTGATTCTAACCACTCCAACAACTATCAAAATACCTGAAAGCAAACCCTGAATCCATCACTCTAGAGTCCAGCCTTGGAAGAAAAAGAAAAATGAGGAGGAACCCAATAGAGGGATGCTTTTGGAAGCCCTTGTCAAGAAATTCCAATGGACTCTAATATGAACATTTGAAAATTGCCCTGGTCTAACTTTTTTTTAGCTTTCTGGCTCGAACTTGTAATGCTATTTACTCTTGCCTTTACTTCTTCACATCTCCTATTCATGATTCAAAGACTTTCTTTTCCTCCTTGAGATAAGAGTTATGCAATTTGGGAGTCTTTTACTCCAATTGTCTCACCCTGCATCCATGTTCAGCGCAGAATAAGCCAGAGTGGTCTGCATCCTGATTCCCTATCAACAAGTTGGGTAACCTCTTCAGAGGATGTTGTGAAGAATAGGAGGTAGGAATTGGGTAGGCTGTTAGGGAAAAAAGACCCCACAGAAAAGTAGCCAGTTTCTTGGCTAAAACTCACAATGTCCTTGAGCCTCTTAGCAACATACTCCGTTCCAAAGGCCAAAAATGTCTAAAGTTTTTGGGAGCTTTTATCTAATCCTTAGAAGATTTTAGGGTTACCTCTTCAGAGGGGGAATGTTAGAGTAGGCAAAAGCCCCATTAAAAAAAACAAGAATAAGTACATGAAGAAAAAAGAAACAGAAGATCTTATCAGAAAAAAATTATTCTCAAGATATGTGAGCCAATATTTTAGGACCAACTTCTCTTTTCCAACAGAATGTTTACAGAATTGCAGATAAGACTACAAGTCCTAGATCTAACTTGCTATTATCCTTCAGAGTGACTGTATAATGAATTAATACATGTAAATAATTCAGTGTAGCGCTTGTTCCATATGTTAAAATATCTTTTACTAAAAAATAAAAGTAAAAAGAAAACAGAAAAAAAATTATGCAACAAAAAAAATGAGTGTCAAAGTTATAGAAGTGTTCTTGAAGCTGATGTTAACATGGCATTGTTCATTTAAACTGAACATGGGAAAGAAAAGTACTTGTAAATTTTAATAATTGTTTTCCTTGCCAAGGCACCACTTTCTAGCTTCTCTTAAAATGTCTTTGCTTATAGCAATTTGGAAATGGCTAGAGCATTTCTAAATAAAGTTCTTTGAGGTATAGTTACCTAAAAATTTTTTTTTCAATGACCTTGTTAGTAGGAATCAGGGAACTCTGTTTTGTCACACCATGAAATCAGGAGTGTGCAGGTGCAGCACCTGGGATTATGAACTTGCTACAGTTGATATTTTAGTTGACTTGATTAAAGACATTAGACCAGCTAAGGAAGCTCTGAGATAGTATAGAATCATGACTTGTTAGAGTGGAAGCTGTGTTCCATGATGCTTAGATGTTGACAGAGGACAAGGAAAGATGGCCCTGGGTGATCAAGAATAAAGTTATTTTAGAATATGGGGGTGAGTTGAAGGTTTGCTGATAGAGATGAAGGAAGCAGTAGAAAGGGTGAATGTGGAAATGAGCTTACCAAGCTAGGCTTGTAGGAGAGAGGAGGAAGTGAGTCCTGAGGGAAGAAAAGGGATTAGCCTCTGAGGGAGGAGGGTCACCTCTCCACTTCTCAGAGCAGAGTTCTGTGATGGTATAGAAGGATTTGGCCACATTGTGGGCTCATACCAGCTGGCTTTGATCTTGCTAATGATCTGCTGGGACTTGGGACATAGGAATGAAAGCTTAAGAAGAGAAGGAAAGATCTGAAAAGGCTGGATCATGTCCTCTGGTGGTGGGCCAGGTGTGTCATCTTTATTTATGATGGGCAGTAAATCAACAGGTCTTAAAATAGGAGCAACTGGTCTCAGAAAGCAGCAAGTGCCTGTGTCTGAGGGAGGAAATGATTCTAGAAAAAAATGATGTAATCAGTGAATGTGTCACCAAGCATGTCTGAAAACTTACTGTGTTCACAAGCGTTCTTGGAGTTCTTTGGAAAACAATATATTAGTATCAGTATATCCAGCTGCCCCATAGACTTTTGACATGCGTAGTCATCAATGTTGCCAACAAGTGTACTATCTCTGCTGTCAGGGGCTCTCAGGTACAATAGAAAACAAACACTTTCTGACCTCAGGTCAGGTTTTCATTAGTTTAGCAGCTCCCTCCTCTGCCTCATTTGCCAGGAGTATCAACTGAGCTGAAAATTTGAACATTCCTTTGCAGCTTTTGACCTATATCTCCCCATTTCATCCCCAGCCATCACCCAACCCTGCTAACCAGTTACCAGGGCAACCCTTGTAAGTAGTGCTTTAAGATTCTATGTGTGAAATCATGCAATCTTTTTTCTTTCAAAAATCAATAGCTATATGCAATGATGGATGCACTAATTTGTTCTACTATATAACCACTTTATTATGTGCATCCTATAATATGAATATTGTAGATTTTAAATATACAATAAAACTTATTAAATTAGAATATAATTTGAAAAATTCTGGAGCCAGCCAACTTTATAATTTTTTAAAGAAATTATCTTGTTGTGATACTTCCCATAACAATAGTCATAGTTTCTAGACAGAAGACTAGCTCCAAATGATACCCTATGGCTCTCCCAGGCATGGGACCTCTTGATGTACACCTTATCTGCCAGGCACAGCAGCCATTGTCCCTCAGCGGGAAGCAGAGAGTGCAGTTTTACACCATGTTTATGTCAGTGAAGACATCAGTGATAATTCCAGCAGAGGCACAACACAGAGCTGTCCCAGCAGCCGAGTGCAAACCAGCAGACTTCTTTGATCTTCAGCCTAGTGCATTCCTTGGGTGACCCAAACATTGGAAGGATGAGCTAAAAGAGTATGTCAGGTCAAAGTAATGTTCTGGAGATGGTTTCTGGGAAGGGCATGAAGGAAACTATCTTTCCTTGGTGATGTGTACAATAAGAAAAATTTCTCCAAAATGTATCCAGGAGTTCTAGGAATAGTCCTTGAGGACAGTTGTAACCATGGGATGGATTTCTTTACAGCTTCACTCAGCTTTGTTCAGCACACAAATAGTGCTCAATAGTTTTGTTTTGCCTGACAGTAAATGAGTATCATCATAGGTGGAAGGGAGGAGGGTTGGGGGAAATTGTTTTCTTCTTTTGTTTTCAGGCTAAGGAGAAATGCTACTCCTGAAGCGAAGGAACGTTTTCCAAACCAGAAAAGCTGTAAGTTACAGAATAGGTGAGGAGTACAGGGAGGAGGGCAGAGAAAAACTGAACAGCCTTCCTTTCCTGTCTTCTGTGTACATTTATAATGGGAATCAGAAGCTGACTTTTTAACATACTCACGAGGTAGGGGCATGGACAAATACCCCGTCTATATGTGAGGAAAGAAGACAGACTGTGAAGAAGTCACTTTTATGAGTATTCATCTTTCCATAATCCACTTCGCTGAACTTTGGGTTTCTTGAAGTAGCTGAGTGGAAATCTACGATTTGTAGTCCCCCCTGCCCCAGCCTCTGCTTCTTGAATTTCCTACATTCTCCACTGCCTACATCTCCCCGAGCCTTATGCCTCCAATCTCATTTTCCTAGAAACCTAAAGATTTATGTGTTAAAGGCAGAAAAATCGACTTTACAGTATAGCACGTTTATTTTTCAGATTTTGACGTGATTCTTTGCCTTGCTTTGTGTAGTTTCTCCTCACTGCTTTTCCTTGCCTTCTTCCAATCAGATGTACCTTTAATGTGTTAATTCTCTTGTGAGTGTCCTTGACACTGAGTGCTTAAGAGAAGCTGAGAGGCTCTTAGCTGCTGTGCTCATTGTGAGGATGCCACCCTTGTCCCGTTTTCCTGTTCACCCCAGCTTGTTGCTGTGATTTGTTTCTCTCTTTGACTTGTGAAGTTCAGTGTTCTCTAAATGCTCTACATGGCACTTGTTTGATAAGACTTTGTATTAGTTGATTATCATCTGTCTTAGTAAGAGATACAGCTGTGAATATGGTTGTGTCTTTCTTTTCAAGGAAGTTACTGGGGAAAACAGTCAGGTGCACAGTGGGTCAAATGTAAACAGACTCAACATCTGATAACAGACTTGATATCAGACTCTTTGGGAAACACTGGAGAATTCACTAAAGGTGCATCATCTCTTCATGCCCAGGACAACTATTTTGCTTTTTCCTGATTTCCAGATTCCTACTTCATTTATTTTGGTTTTAAGTCAACATTTTTCACAGTAATACTAATCCTGAGAGATGCTCTGTGAAAAAACAATTTCATGACCAATTAAGAATAGGAAATACAGAATATAACCCCACTTACCCAAGGTTGCTGCCAACAGAAAAGCAAAGAAGAAGGAGCTTATTCCAAGATTTTCCAATCCTATGTACACTTATACCTTTCCCAGCATCTTAGAAGAAAAGCAGTATCTTTGTGACCACACTCTAGGAAACGTGGTTATGAGTGATTCACTAAAGGATTATGATGATGATGTTATGAAAAATCTTAATTGCTTATAGGATATTATTACTATATAGGAAAAATATTAATAAAAGCTGAATTGTTAAGTACCTAGGACTGTGTTATTCAATATGGTAGCCACAAGCCACACATAGCAATTGAATAGTTGAAATGTTGTTACTCTCCCACGAGGTACCAGATTCTCCAATATGGAGAAAAATTTAAATATCCCAGTAACAGTTCTTATATCGATTATATATTGTAATAGTTCTTATATATACTCTACTAAGCATATATTATTTAAAATTGACTTCAGTTTTATTTTTAAATATTTTCAAGTTCCATTCATTTATTTATTTTGTGGGGGGGGAGCATGTGCATGTCAGGGTGCTCATGTAGCGGTCAAAGGACAACTTATGGGATTTGATTCTCTTCTCTGATCCTGTGGGTCCTGGGGATCAAACTCAGGTTCTCAGGCTTGGCAGCAAGTACCTTTACCTTGCTGATTCTCTTGCTGGTCCTCTTTATTTTTTAATGTGGCAGCTAAAATTTTTAAATTGGGGCTGGAGAGATGGTTTAGTTTAAAAGCACTTGTTGATGTTGCAGAGAACCCGAATTCAGTTCCCAGTAGGGAACACAACAGGCTCACGACCACCTGTAATTCCAGCTCCAGGGGATCCAACATATTCTTCTGGCCTCTGCAATGCACCCATACACATATGAAATACAAACATGCAGACACACATACATACACATGCATGCATACATACATATAAATAAAAAATTAAAATTATGTGTGACCCCTATTATCATTGGATAATACTGCTCTAGAAAAAAAGGAGCTGTGTTTTTTAATATTTAATATTTTCCTGTGCTCACAGGAACCCTGTATACACAATGAAATTGTTTAAAGCACACTTACCGCTAAAGGTTTGAATTTGGCTTGGAATCGAATCTTTCTCCAAGGGACTCACAGCTTTGCTCACTCCTATCCCGGGTGTGGGATTTCCCTTCTGTGAGTCACCAGAGCATCATCCAGCAGTCCCATGCTGATACTGGCTTCTTGAGACTTGTTAGTTTCTCCTCAGCTCCCCAACCAGACTGTCCATGTGCACTTGCAACTCTGACTTCAATCTTCATTCCCATGGTATTACTGTACATTTCAGTCATTTTTAGGCATGTACAGAGTTATTCGTTGGCATTTAATATATATATGCTAAACTGATTCTCACTTTTAAAAAATTTTATTTATTATTTTTATTTTGTGTATGGGAGAATGCCTACATGTAGGTAGGTGCATGTGTGTCATGCAGTACCTGAGGGGGGTCGGAAGAGGGCGCCAGATCCCCTGGAACTGGAGTTACAGATGGTTGTCAGTCTCCACGTGAGTGCTGGGAATCAAACCCCAGTCCTCTACAAGAGCAGCCAGTGTTCTTAACCACTGAGCCATCTCTCCAGCCCTGATTCTCACCTTTTTTTAATGATCCAGAATACCACTATTCCTCAGTGGGCAAGAGAAAAAACAACAGAAGTTAATATTCAAACTGTTTTTTGCTTCAGAGAAATACTCTCTGGTTTGTGCTTAACTCTGAAGGACCATGTAATAAAGCTGGAAATAACTGATATTGACTTAATTTTTCTGTTACTTATATGAATGAACTTGGGATAAAATCACTTTGATAAGTTGTGCAATACCCCTGAGAATCATCCTACCTCACAATATCCACCTGTCAAACTACTGTACCAGTGCATACCTAGAGTCAGAGGAGTTTGGGATACTGTTCTTCAGCATACAGAGAAGGCCATGGCTTTGTGAATTCCAAAATACTGGTGAAAGGCAGCTCTAACAGCAGCCAATGAGAAGGCTGCATCAAGAAGGGACTAAGCAGGGTTGGGCTGTGCTCTCCAAAGCACAAGTCAGACATAAATTAGGGAACAACACCATGGAAAATACACTGCAGATGCTTTCAATCAGACAGAAGTGCGCCCGCTTGGCTCATACTTGCCATCCAAACAGACTTGCAGGGAAAATGGATCAGATACACTCGTCTGTTATGCAGAACCAAAACATGAGCCCAAGAGTTATTGAATGGAATTATCAAAATTGAGCTTTCATTAAGAAACTGTAGAAAGCACCAAGAGATATGCATGCCTGTGGCATCTAGGAGTTGGCTTTTAAACAACAGATAAATGAGCCTTGCTGAATTATCAGGTTGTTCCAATAGTCTGAAATTTCCTAGTTTATAGATGTCAATCTTTATTGTGTTGCAGATTCGAGGTGTGTGTTTATTTTCTTTTGTTATTTTTTGAGACAGGGTCTCACTATGTAGCTCAGTCTGGCCATGAGTTTGTGATCTTGTTCAGCATCCTGAACGGTGGGATTATGACACAAACCACCATGCTCATTGATTATATTTTTCTTTTCTTTTTAAATTTGCATTTTGATTGTTTTGTTTTGTTGAGACATGTTCTGGTGTAGACCAGGCTGGATGTCAACTTACTATATAACTAGGGCTGGCCTTGAATTCCTGATCCTGATTTTTCTGCCTCTACCTTCCAAGTGCTGGTGTTTTAGAATGAATCCACCTTACTTTGGTTTTCTTTTTGCCCTCCCTTCTTCCCTCTCTTTAATTCTCCTCCCTCTCTCCCTCCCTCCCTCCCTCCCTCCGTCTTTCTTTCTTTCTATTCTTTTTCTTTCTCTCTTTCTTTCTCTCTCTTTCTCTTTCTTTCTTTCTTTCTTTCTTTCTTTCTTTCTTTCTTTCTTTCTTTCTTTCTTTCTTTCTTTCTTTCTTCTGTAGTGTTTGGAATGGGACTTAGGCCCTCACACATGCTAGGCAAATGTTGTACCTCAGAGCTGTAGCCCAAACCATTGCTATTTCTTAAATAATGAAATACTCTCCTGAAACCACCTTGCATTTCATATAATAACCACTTTTCTAAAGCACTATTTTCTTACATTTATTGCAATATTATTTTAAACAACTTGTGTTAATCATCATCACAATCTAACCACATTCTGTTAACAGACTTAAACTTGGAAATCTATTTTTGAACTCACCTCCCTAATAGTAAAAAGTCAACTCTTAAGGGACAGGGATGTAGCTCAGTCAGTAGGATGCTTGCCTTGCATGCATGAGAACTTCGGTTCAGTCCCCAGTACTGGAAAAAAAAGACTGGTGTTATATAGCTCAGTGGTATAGTGCTTGCCTTGCATGCATGAGGTCCTAGGTTCACTCTTCCCCTAGCAAAAAAAAAAAAGTCAATTTTTTTCCATTTTTCTTAAACAATAGCTGGGCTTCCATACTTGGCTTTTAGGGTAGGGGTTTTTCCTTACTATTTTAGTCAGCTCTTATCTCCCAGAATCAACACTGTATGCTTTAAAGACCAGGCAGTATGACTTTGGGTGTCTCAGCTCCCATGAAGCTCAGCCTTCACCTGTACACATCTGGTTTCCACTGAAAGTGGTTCAGTCAGGTCTTGTTTCTCCCTGTAGCTACACTCTCCTTTATTTGTGCTCTCTTAACATTTTCATTCTATTACACACACACACACACACACACACACACACACACACACAGAGAGAGAGAGAGAGACACACACACACACACACACACACACACGCACGCACTCAACTGTTAACATTCTAGGTGTGTGACCTTGGCTGTCATCCTATCAACCTCTCTGTACTTTGGTTTCTTCATCTTGTGAAAAATAAATCGTCTTCAGTAAATTACTTTGAAAATTCATGTAACTTTTTAATATTTAATATTTTCTAGTAGATATGCAGAATGCCCTATGTAAGTGATTTTATTATTCAACCATAGTCATAATAAAGGTATTAGTGGTCTCCTTAGTTATTTTAGTTATTTCTGCATCTCTGAGAGTACTTCTCATGATTGCATACACTGTAGTTGATCAATAAACATTTATGGTATAAAACATGATAAAGGGACCTAAAGCAAGCAATTTTAAGATGGGAATCAATGCATGAATTTGTTATGATTTAAACAAACAAAACAACCTACCTCTTTAGAAATTCTCTCTTAATAGACCCAGGGCTAATTAGATAAT
The DNA here is from genome assembly GCF_000622305.1 of Nannospalax galili. Taxonomy (NCBI): domain Eukaryota; kingdom Metazoa; phylum Chordata; class Mammalia; order Rodentia; family Spalacidae; genus Nannospalax; species Nannospalax galili. Next base: position 2,055,190 of record NW_008333889.1, read on the forward strand.
CTTTAAGAAAAAATAGTTATGGAAGAACTAAAACAAAACACAACTTTGGGCCTGGAGAGACGACTCAGTAGTTAACAGCACTTGCTGCTCTTTCAGAGGATCCAGGTTTGGTTCCCAGCACCCATGTGGTGGCTAACAACTGTCCACAATTGCAGTTCCAGAGGATCTGGCACCCTGTTTTGACTTTTGTGGCTATTGCATGCACATGACACACTTCACAGACATGCAGGCAAAACACTCACATACATAAAATAAAAATAAATTATTAAAAAACTCAGAACTCTATTAGCTGGCAGCTTGTTGGTTAACTGCTTTTCCAAAATGCTTTACTTATTTAGTATGCAATTTTAGAGAAGGAAGCATTTATCTTTATTTATATTAGAAATTGTTAAACAGAAATAAACTTACACAAAAATAAAATTTGGTTCAGGTGAGTCTAAGAAGACAAGTGGGTAGGGCTTTTCAACTTTCCAGTTGCATTCATGCCCATGGTCTCATTAAAGATGTCTTGCTCTAATGAACTAAACTCCTGGGAAGAGGTTTAAGAACAGAAAAAGAAAGGAAAGGATGGAGGAAGGAAGAGAGGAAGGGAGGGAGTGTGGGAGGAAGGGAAAGAGGAAGGAAGGATGGAAGGGAGATAGGAGAGGAAGAGAGAGAAGCAGGGAGGGAGGGAGGGAGGAAGGAAGAGAGGAAGGGAGGAAGAGAGGGCGAGAGGGAGAAAGGATGGATGGAAGGAAGGGAGTAGAGAGGGAGAGAGAGATCTTAAATTCAGCCTCATCTATTCTCTCTCTTCTGTATTGGTATAGAGAGGTGCTGGAAACTGTGAGTCTACCTTCAGCCTTTGAAAAATCAATGTGCATTTGGGGAAGCAGAGCTGCAGCCTTCAGTCACAGTGCTTTCCCCTGCTGTCTTATAACTATGTCCTGCACTAAATTTAACATGTCTCCAGACTCCCATTTAATTCTCACAGCTGGGAGACAGGACTCATTCAGCCAAATCTGTTTTCGTACAATACCTACAAATCTGCCCTTTAATAATTTATTTTCTCTAGAAAAATGGTCTCTAACGAAGCTCTAATAGATTTTGCCACATGGTTGTTGCTTTAATCTGAGAAGAGCATTTTAGGTCTTTATTAATCGTGCTCTTTTTCAAAAGCTACTGATTAGGCATTCGCCTGCTGCTTGCACGCAGCCAGAGGGCATCGAGGCGGCGGGCTCGAGGCACAGCAGCCTGCACGCAGCTTTCTTACGGCCTGTGACAGGCTGCATACAGCTAGTGCCAACTGAACAGACTGAAGTTTCAACCTGCCCCACCTAATAGCTCTTAGCAACAGATTGCTCACAGCAATCTTCTTTCCACCGTTTATTCACCAGGACGGGTCCTGCAGCCAATAGCAAAAATTCCTCTCCACTCCCCGCAGCCCAGAGCAGCTAAATTACTTCTGAAAACTGAATGATATGCTTCGCCAAAGAATGTGCTCTACCGCAAGGCGAGCTTACAACAAGGTTTTCCTTGGCCTTCTCAAGCTGCAGACCCGCTCTCCCCGCCAACCCCGCCTTCTAGGACAGCAGCATCCTCAGCCGCAGGTCCCTTTATGTGTTAATCACGCACCAGAAAAACTGCCAAGCAACACAGGAGGCTTCCTGTACTCAAGAAAACCCCTGCTTCTCAGAGGCCAATTTATAGTGTGCTCAGGAGAACACACGTTCAGACCAACCGCCAACCCAGCCTGAGGTTGTTAGAAGGCACTGGGAATAAACAGGGAGCAGCATTTTTAAAAGAAACAAAATAAAACAAAACAAAACAAACAAACAACCCCCCCCCCCAAAACCTTACATTTATGTAATTAATTTTTTTAATGTTCAAAGATAAATATTATTTTCAAAATTCACAGCTGTCTGGAAATCCTAATCTCTGGGATATGTGAACAAACTTCTGCCATCTTAATGGTCAGGATTAAGGAATGAGTAGAATATTCATGAGGTGTTTAGTAATGCTTCATGGCTTGTCCCAAATCTTCTACTTGGTCCCAGAGTAAACATTTAAGGCCTACTTCACATGCTAAGCTTGGCATAAATGTATTATGTATACTTTTTTACTGATCTCAAATGATCAGTTTTAAAAAACTACACTGGAGAAATGGCTCACTGGTGCCTGCAGACCTAACACATGAAGACCTGAGTTCCAATCGCTGCCACTCATATAAAAAAGCCCAGTATGGCTGTGGTGCTTATAACCCTGCATTGTGGGGGCAGAGACTGGCAGATCCAGGGAGCCTGCTGGCCAGTAGCCTAGCCAAAATGTACTAGCTCCCTCTCTATTGAGGAGGGAATAAAATAGACAGCAATAAAGAAGACACTCAAAGTCCTCCTCAGGCCTCTAAATGTATACACACAGGCACATGCACTCATGTGCATGACACACACAGGCACAGAGATACATACCTACACAGACACACTGGCACAGACACACTGGCACAGACACACCCACACAGATACGCCCACACAGACACACACACACACACACACACACACACACTCTCTTTCCTTGAATTAGCAACATTGTCAATGTTCATGCACCTTCAATCCCTAGAAAACTAGAATTCTGTTTTGATATGTGCTATTCTATAACAAAAGTTGCTCCCGTGATCTCCAAGAAAAATGAGGCTTACTAAAACATGGAAGGAACAAAGGAAAAGCATTTTAAAATCATTTATGTGTCTTAATCAAGTTATTAGCTTTAAACAGGATTTCTTGGGTTAACCTTGTAGTTATCTACACACATAAATACTCCATTATGTGGTTAAAGGGATCTGAGGGCCTCATACATTTATTTTTGTATCTCTTATTTTAAAAGGATAAATAGACTAATCAATAATCAGGATTGTGGTTTGCAGATTGTAATATACTAAGGAGAAAAAACAACATTCATAGACAAGCTAATGAAAGAGAAATAGTAGGTCATTCTAACTCTTCTGTAATTAATTTATAAAATTAAAACTTATTTTCCTTTATGAGACATTAGAAAGTCCCAAAGTACAAACAAATGAAAATTCAGTTCTATTCTTCACATTTTTAAAATAAGCATTGAGACCTACTTAGTTGAAAAGCTCGACAGATTTAATAGAAGAGCAAAGCTCAAAATCATGTTCTGCTCATAATTAGAGCAATCATCTCCCAGCGTTGCTACATGGACGCAATGTGTGCACTGCTTCCATGGCTGGAAAACTGGTAAAATAGATTTACAGCTGGTTTGTGGTACTGAAATTACTTTAAATCAGTATAATCCAGGTAGTGCTATGAACATTTTTTACAACTACCACTTAAAATGTATTATAGTTGCTGCTTGCTCATCTATGTTAATAGAGGTCAAAATACTAATTTCTAGTAATTATTATATACAAATAATAAAATGAATCTGATTTATTTCTGAGGCTTTCTCTTGACCCCAATTTCACAGGTAATAGGTAGTAGAAGAAATTTGGCATAAATCAGGAGGAGGAAGCTTAGATCTTCACTGTCAATGCTGGACAAATTATGAGCATTAGAGCCTAAAGTTCTTTGTCTGTAGACATAGTTCTTTGTCATGAGGCAATATGTGTGAGAAATCCAACCAAGACCCCCCCAAATGGCAGCTTCTTTCTGTGTCTCCTCTCTGCTATGTGCTGTGACCACTCTACAGTCTCTAGAATAGTGGAATACACTGTTCTGGCTGAAAATTTCAGATGATCCATGAGAAAAATAAATTTAAAAATAAATTGAACTAGCTGGGTGTGGTGGTGCATGCCTTTAATCCCAGCACTCGGGAGGCTGAGGCAGGTGGATCTCTGTGAGTTCAAGGCCAGCCTGGGCTACATAGTGAGCTCTAGGCCAGCTGGGGCTACAGGGAGACCCTGTTTCAAAAAGACCAAAAAATAAGTAGATAAATAAAAAATAAATTGAACTAATGTAACTCTGATGTTATGAGTTGAAATGATCCAATAGGAATCTCAATACAAAAGAAAGAAAGCTTTGTACCTACCAAACAAAGCATAAAGACATAGAGTCCTGTCCGTGGTTTGCTTTCTCAGCTAACGTAACCCAGACTGTTCACATTTTCCATCATGAACTTTGGTATCTTTGATAAGTGTTGGCCACTCTAACAGTCTCACATTTCACTCTTGGTTCTTTCTCTTTTAATTGTTTTATTGAACATTTGTTCATATGCATTGTAAAAACAAATAGAAATTAACCATGGCAATAGCTAAAATATAAACCACAAATTTGAGTCACAGAGGTCTTTTTGGGTAACCCGACATTCCATGTTTCTGTGTGTTTCAGCCCTTTGTCAAGTTAGTCAATGATAAATGAAAGCGATCAGACCAGAATACTAATTAACCCCCTTTAAGAGTTCTATATATTCTTGGTCAGACCCTAGACCCACAAAGAAACTTGATCTAGGTTTTAAAAGCAATTTAGTGTTTCAGAATGATTTTGCTTGATCAAGATCCCGGAAAAAACGTGGTATTGATTGGCGACAAGTTGTCAGGAAGTGAAGGGAAAACACTTAGCTTCTACTCAACTGAAAAACAGAAATCCTGTTCGCTTTGTTTATTCTTTAATTTCCTTATGTGTGCTTTCTTTGTCACTGAGATTGTTACTGGCTGATTGAATGACTGATTTTGAAAGTATGTGTTTTGCATTCAGACATGGAACTAAATAAAAAGGCCATTATCTACCATATCCCTATAGTCTTTAATTTTTCTTCCATTCTTTTGATTTCTAAATAAATATTAGTCTGCTTTACTATCCTCTCAAATTCTGACTGTAGTCATTCAAATTTGAATATAATGCACCGAGGATCTTTTTGTATAATATGAAGCTACACAAAGTGTACAAAGAATAGGTTAAGGTCTCTGCTCAGGGGACTTCTTAACTTGATTCCAGAAAATGTGTATACAGGTCATCAACCCACAGATGTCATCCATCATATATATATAGATTTACGGATAACTCAGTGTGAGAGAGGATGAGGGAATATGGAATACAAAAGAGATGGCACAGAAATGTGCCAATCATATTTGGAAAATGGATATGTCAGTTAATATTTGCAATTATGAAAATAATAATTGGAGCTTAATAAAACTTCCCCTGGATCAGCTTATTTTCTGCTTTTGGTTCCTAACATACCAGAAATAAGGTCGCCATACAAAATATTTTCAGTATATCTGTAGAAGCTGGCTTGTTATCTAGAAAGCGTTTGTGTTGCTGCTATCCAGAGAGAGGATGAGACATTTTTTACCAAATTATTTATGGTGAATCTAATTGTAGTGTCATATTCTTATTAAGCCAGGGGAAATAAGGCTGAAGGAACTGTATGAATTGAATTGTTCAAATAAAGCATTTTCCTTCATAACATCCTTCTCAATTTCTCCAGTGAGCTTGCCAATTAAAAATACATTTTGACTGAGGTCTGAAACTGATATACCTCCCAAAGTTTTGGACCTAAAACTCAATGAAAAGGAACCACAGAGGCATGCAACCAATAGCCACCCAAATTTGAATAAATTAGGGCTGCTCTGTTTTGCCACACCAGTCAGAAAGCCACAGGCATTTCGGCACCCCAGAAGGGTCTGGAGAATTGAGGAAGAGTATAAAAAAACCAATCACAGATTCATTCTTATTTAACATCCTTTGAAAGAATCTGAAGTTTTAACTCAGAATAGCCTTTCAAATGCAAACTGAATTTTTTTGTATAACCAATATTTTTAATAAACCCTTGAGAATTTCATCCAAAAAACAGAATTCTTTTGACAGTAGGGGAGGCAGAGTTATAGGAAATTGCTTTAATTTTCTTCATATATTAATTCTTGAGAAATAGAGAAAAGTGGAGAGTTTCTAGGGATGGAACACTGTCTTGCATTTTATTTCATAAACATTTACTGAGAACTTTAACTACATCAAGATAAACCATGGGTTGTTGATAACACATAAATAAAAGACATAGTGCTAGCCCTAAGAAGCGCTTAACTTGTGAGAGAAGCTCTTCTAATGCACTCAGGTGTTCTCCGTGACAGCACTGGGGTTCTGTTGTTTGTGTCCTTCCAAAATCCATGCTGAATGAAGCTTAATCCTCACTGTGCTACTGTTAAGAGATGAAACCTTCTACAAAGTGATTAAGCTACACCTGGTGAGTAGAATTAATGCCCTTAAATAAGAGGCTTCAGAGTGTCCCCAGTTCTTCCATCTCTTCTGCTATAGTGAACATCCTTGACACCTTTTCTGCATTATGAGGATGTGATGGAAAACACCATCCCTCTATGTAACATACCCTCATCAGACACTGAATTTACTGATATGTAATCTCAAACATTCTAGATCTGTGAGAAACAAACTCTATTGCTTTACTAAAGATACCTAAGGCTTTTTGTTATAGCAGCAGAAGCAAACTGAGACAGGTAGGAACAGGGATTTGAGGAAGCCTGAAGGACTGAACCTATACCTGGTCTAACCTTTCTAAGGAAGAGATTATAAGAAAGATGAACTTTGCCTGAATGTTCTGAAAGGAAAAAGTGAAAAAAAATTTCAGACAAGGGGCCTGCTGTTAAAGAGACAACAAATTATGAGAAAATGATACAAAATAGCGAGCAGAGAAGATGAAGAATCAAGTGGGAATTGAACGGCAAGGTCGTTCTAATATTGCATTCTATCCCAAAGACAAAGAGGGAAAGGGTGTTAAGGGCAGAATGAAGTCATATTTGCACCTTTGGAAGATCACTGTCTAGAACAGCATGAGCTAGAGGCAGGGAGTAGATTGTCAGAATTCCAGTGGAGAGAGTAAAGACAAAAGCCTCAAAGATATTACAGATGTGCAAAACTAGGACTTGTTAGTCACCTGCATGTGAACCCAGAGTGGCACAAAAGATCAGCTAGAAAGAGCTTAAGCTAGTCTTTCTAAGTCTACACTTTAATATATTTCTCATTTTGTGTTGAGTTGAGAACTACAAGAATGAGTACTAACTCCATCTGGGTTTTTCCTCTTTTTTGTGATGTTTAGAATCAAACCCATGGCCTTGTGCATGCTAAGCAAATGCTTCAGCATGGAGCCAGATCCCCACCATCTTTAACTACATCTTGATATCAGTGAAACTCCAGTAATCTTGGAGTTAGACAAAAATACATGCTTTCCCAGCTGGTCTCATTTTCTACATTGTTCTGGTATGGAAACTAACCACAGCTTTCCTTGGCAATACTGAATAATGCTTTTCTGTCCACATGGTCAATGTGTTGCAGAACAACATTCTATCAGGTAGGAGGCCAAAACTATTTACACTGGGTGTCCAAGGTGTTCCTTCAGCCAGGGATCCTTTCCCTCATTCACCTCTACTAGACCTTCAAATCATCTAAGAGGTCACGGCCTCTAAGAAGTCTCACATCTCCTTAAAATAAAGCTTTGAATTGTGGACTGCAGAATATAAACTTGCAATGTCCTTTGCTCACAAGGACATAAGTTGCCCTATAAACCTATAACCTATTTGCTAATCTCTGAAGACCGTCTTTTTTCCTGTGCTCATGCTTTTAGATAACATTTGCTTTGGGCTTGTCTTATGAAGAATACCAAAAGGAAAAATCGAATAAGTCCTTTTAGGGGCCAGGAGAGATGGTCCAGTTGATAAAGTGCTTGTCACACAAGTTTGAATACTAGTATCCATGTAAAAAGCCAGGTGTGATGGTGTGTGCTTGGAATCCTAGCACTGGGGAGAAGACAGGCAGATCCCTGGGCTTCTTTGGTCAGCCAAGTTTCCAGTGAGAGATTCTGTCTCAAAAAACAAGGTGGACAGATAGTGAGGAATGACACCAGTGATTGACCTCTGGCTTCTGTATGCACAAGCACATATGAGTACACATATGTGCACACACTTGCACAGGCACACACACACACACACACACACACAAACCCATCTTTTTATCCCTCTCTCCCAGAACCTGTCCTCTGAGATTTGAGGAAATTTCACTTATTCACTTAAATCTCTTTTTCTCTACAACCTCATGCCCTCACCTTCAACTGACCTTGACATGTACCAGCAAAAGGAGCAATATTATAATAGTTAAGGCAAGCCAGGGAGGCTTTAAAACTCAGCAGTGACTCGTGCATGGGAAAATCTGATTTGTATGTGTGTGACTTCTGTAAACTAATTTGTAACTGAATTCACATGATTTTACCATGATTTAATAAAAAACTATCAACACATTCAACTTTCAGAGTTAGGTTGCTTGCTAAATGTTGTAAAGCAATTCAGAACTGGTTTCAATTTGCAGAGTTTGAGGGACTTTATTATTTGAGAGTAGTTTTTGATGGTTAGAAAAGGATAGAAAAAAAAGTTCTAGGAAACAAACATGGACAACATAAAAGCACTTTCTTAGGTATCATCTGCTTGTTATTTATTTTCTAGTTTTCCTGAGTCTAGACAAACATCCTGTCTTTCAAATTAGAATTGAAATTAGTCATTGTAAACAGCATTTGCGATTGGAAGCAGTTTAGTGTTCAGTGAACAAAGATCTGAAGTGAGAAAATTTTCATCTTTGTCCTAAAGCACTAAAATACTTACTCTGTAACTAAATTAAACTTTTACTGAGTTTGTTCTTTGGCAATTTCATACATATATAATGTGCATTCTAATTATTATAACTGTCCTTCTCCAATCACTCTCTTACCCCTATTATCTGTCCCTCCTTCCCAAAACCACCTTTCCCACATTTATTATTATTATTATTATTATTATTATTATTATTATTATTATTTTGGTGTAGGCTGGCCTTGAACTCAGAGATCCGCCTGCCTCTGCCTCCCGAGTGCTGGGATTAAAGGCATACGCCACCATGCCCGGTTCCCACATTTATGATTTTTGTTGTTATTTTGTTCTCATTCATTCATTCATTCATTCACTCATTCATTTGAGACTCACTAAGTTTAGACTGGATCATCTGTGTGATCTTGGTTTTGGAACTATCCTTTGTATTGGTGGGCTCCTCAGTGTGTACTCAACAGAAGACAATGATAGTCCCTCTCCCAGAATTCATCCATTGCCATAGTTCCGCAAGAAGGGGTAGAGGGGGTAAGCTCCTCCCGAGTCCGTGACTGGCTGTTGATAGACGCAGTCTTGTGTAGGCCTGCTGCAGATTGCGACAGCTGCCTGGAAAGCCAGCTCATCTCTTTGAATCTTCAGCATGGTAGAGATTTTGTAATTCTGGTTGCTTTATTGTTTTCTATTTTATTTCTCAGCTGACTGTCACTGGTGTAAGCAATTCTGATAGTTACATTAACTCTGTTTGAAAAACCCATAGTGTTTCTTTCTGACCTGATTGATACAGATGAGATCACAAGTTTAAGTTTGGACCTGCTAAGGTTCAGGTACCTTGAGATGTGATGGAGATAAAAATCTAACCCTTCTACCAGTCCAAAGCATGCAGTATCCCACCCTGGTCTACCTCTCTGCTCTCTTCCTGTGTTACCCTCTCCCTTGTTCAATCATTCTTACCATATGGGTCTTTATGGTTTTTCCTTTAAAAGTACTAAGCTGTTTCTTGTCATAGCTAAGCTCTAGCACAAGCAGTTTTTTATCCTGGAATTTTCTAAAATTTTACTTATTTATTTTTATTTTATGTGTGAGTGTTTTGCCTTACATGTATGTAAGTACACCCCAGTGCTGGACAATGCTTGTGGACATCAAAAGAGGGAACTGGATCCCCTTGAATGGGAGCTACAGAGGGCTGTTAGCCACCATGTGGGTGCTGGGAACCAAACCCAAGTCTTCTGCAAGACCAGCCAGTGCTCTTAACCACTGAGCCATCCCTCCTGCCTGCCTGGAATTTCCTTACTCTTGCCTTCTTCATATGAGTTTTCCTGTACTTAAAATGATCCATCAGGGGATCTGACGCCCTCTTCTGAGTAGCCTGTTTCCTCCTTTATAGCCCTGAGCACAATTGGCAGTCAGCACATTACTGATGTGACTGTTTAATGCACAGTTTGCCAAGTGTTTTGCAAACTCCATAAGCAGAAGAAATTCTGCCAATTTGTGTTGACTGTAGTTCCTAGGAAATTTCATCTAGAATGAAAGAATGAACAGCTCTGTTGCCAGGAGGTAAGCAGGTGTGCCAGGAGGTGAACCGAGGCCGCAGGAAACAGGAGGCAGCAGAACTGCTGTCAAGATTCTTTTGACACAATATCCCAGCACACTGTTCAAATCAATGCCCTAGATTTTGATGTCTTTGTGGGAGTTTGAAAAACTGGGTCAAGAATTTCTTTTTTCCTCTAGAAAAGACAACAGAAATTTAGCCAATTTAAATTAATGGGTTAATGGGTAAGGAACCTAGCTATTGACTGGATTGATTAAACCAGTGCCAGTAGCCCAAACCCAGGGCCTCAAACATGTTAGGCAGAAGTTCTACCCCTGAGCTTCGTCTCCAGCCCTAAGATAATTTTGAGATAAAAATATTGACAGCGATTTTATAGGATGTATAATTCTTTCATTTTAATGCCTCACAAAAGACTTTGTTTCTTGAATATTCTGCTAAGCACCTATATTTGTTATTTTATTTTGATGATTTTGGTAGGTGGATACATATTGTGCCTTATCTGATGGGACCCTCCTAACAATTATGAATTAATCCAGTGTTCACTTTTTCCAGGCACTAGAAAACCAAAAACCCATGTTGGCTTAGGAACAATATTCTGGTGGAGGCATAACTAATAATTTCAAATGCAGCTCAAATGCTATAACCATATAGAAGAAAAGTGCTAGTGTCTCATCCATAAAGTTCTAATTGTATTTTATGACTTTTTTTCCTTTTTTTCCTTTTTTTCTTTTTTCGTGTGTGTGGTATACATGTGTGAATATGCATGTCTTTACATGTGTGTGGGGGCACATGCACGTGGAGGCCCCAGTTGTCGTCAGGACCATCTTCCATCATGCTTCCATCTTCCACTTTATTCATTGAGGCAAGGTCCCTCGATCAAACCCAGACCTCATTCATATGGCTAGTCTTGCAAGCCAGCTTGCTATGGGATCCTGTCTCTGCCTTCTGAGAAAACTGGAAACAGAAGAAGCCGCCGTGCCTACCAGGCATTTAGATGGATTCTGCGGATCCCAACTCTAATCCTCACGCTCACATGTTAAGTGCTTTAATCACTGGGTCATCTCCTCAGCCCCTGAATTTTTAAATTTATTGAAAACGAAGTTTACTATGACTCTCCAAATGCAATGTTTAGATAATGTAGAAGCACGTTTTGAAGCATATTTTATAAAGGACAGAGAAGGAATAAAAGGCAGTGACAGAAACTTGGAGAACAGTTACAAAATTTTTTTATCTGCTCAATTAATTCTTTAATGACAGTATGGAGGGGCAGGCTGCAGAAAAATATATTTCATAATTAGTAGGGTTGCATCTAGGTTTGTTGGTTGTAATTTTTACACTGTAATACATTATCATATGAGACTAATCAGTTGTTTGCAAAGCATTTGAGGTGCCCTGTGTCAGGCTACCAATCTCTCACCGCGATTTCCCCAGCATAGTTCTGCCATTCTTCTCCCTGGAGTGGGACTGATGGGCTGTTCAAGTATAGAATCTCAGTTATCAGTCACATGCTGTGGAACTAAAAATCCATCAGGAAACTGTGATAATTGGACATGTGTTCACAGTAGCAATTCATTGCTAAGAACCCCCGGAAGCTGCACACTGTGCCCACATTCACCACCTGTGGTTGCTTGAGAGGTTTTTGCTCTCAAATTATGCTGCTGAGGAGAACTGGTGAATCAAGGGCAGGAGTTAGTCATGTTGAATGTTATCTTTATTTAGTTACTACAAAACCCTCCACTGTTACTTCGATCTTCATTCCACAGCCTAAAACTATATGCTTTACTAAAATTAAAATCTTGAAAACATTTTTGCTATTATAAAAGTTGGCCTTTGTATACTGTACATTTCCTTGTTTTAGCACCTGTGATTTCAGAGGGATATTAGAATTAAAATTTAAACTTGTTTCAGGTAAAAGTGGATACTGTAAGATAATCATACAATGAGCATCTTTCTATGTTTTTATCATAGTTGCTTATGAAAGCTGTAGGAATATCTACCAAAGAGTGGAAGTGTGTAGTTTCTGTGCTGGATAGCTTTAGTGTCAACTTGACACACCTGGGTTGAGGGAGCCTCAATTGGGGAATTACCTCTATTGGACTGGCCTGTGGCCATGTCTGAAGGGCATCTTCTTGATGAGTGATTTGGGAGGGCCCAGCCCACTGTGGGTGGTGCCAACCCTGGGCAGGTGGGCCTGTGTTGCATAAGAAAGCAGTCCGAGTAGGGGCCAAGGGAGCAAGCCAGTAAGCAGAGTTCCTCCATGGCCTGTGCTCCAGCTCCTGCTTCCAGGTTCCTGCCCTGAGTTCCTACCTTGGGCTCCCTGATGAACTACGACCTGGGAGATGTAAGTTGAATAAACCCTTTCCTCCCCAAGTTGGTAGTGGTCAGTGTTTTGTCACAGCAATGAAGAAACAAACTAGGACAGTTTCTTATGTCTTATGGCCTCTTGGTATAGAGCTATACCTTTGCTATATTTTTGATTTAGGAGACTTTTATTTATGTGATAGCTGCTTAAAATTTCTGGGGATCATACATCAGTATTTGCAGGGTTTATACTATTGACCTAGAAGACTTTAGCTTTGTATCTCAGGAGTGACAGAGTAGCACTGAGTAGCTCCTACTGTGCAATTATTTATGATGGAAAGCATCCATTTCTGAAAGGTTTTTCTGCAAGCTGCTGTGTGCTTCTAACCACAAAATGGAGTGAGGCTGACCTAGTCAAAAAGGAATCCCTGTGCACCCTTTACTCCTCAGTTAACCAAATTGTAGTGGGTACAGCAACAACTATTTTTATACTCTCAACTGTATCCTTAATTGAATATTGAGTGTTGTTTCCTTCAGTAGATCTGACAAAGTTCTCTTCACCAATTAACAATTATTTAAAAGGACAAAATTACCTTATTTCCTTCTATTTTCCTATAAATTTACTATCAGTGAGAACTAAGCACACTTCAACTACTACATCTATTTTGCAATTTTTTGGATCTATTTTTTTGGATCTGCCTGTCTCCACCTCCCCAGCACAGGGATTATAAGCATAGGCAACCATGCCTGGCTTTTTTATAGAGGCCCTGGGAATTGAACTCAGGTCCCTGTGCTTGCAAGGCAAGTACTTACTGATTGAGCCATCTCCCAGCCCTTTGCCAGATTTTTGATTAAGACAATTAAGTGTATTCAGAGTATAATTTGGAAAATAGTTATAATTATCTTCAATATTGTAAAATCTGGAAGAAATGTAAAACCCACTTTCTGGTTTTCTGTATGAAACATAATGCAAAACTTATTAAAAGGAAACATGAGTCTCCTTAAAAGTTTAACAAGAAAGGTTAAGCATTATATGGCCTTTTGATGGCAGCAGAAAAGCCCAGAAATAATATGAAACAGCTTTAGGATTAAACCACAATAATGGTAGCACTTATTTCACATTTATCCAAATGTAGACTAGAATCTCAACTACATTTACATTTTAATTTTACAAAACTGTTGCTTTGCATTGCGTTTTTGCCTAGACTCAGGCACCCTGCCCTTTGAACCACATCGACCCATCAGGTAGAAAATTGTAGGGGAAAATGACTAAAACCAAACCACATCCAATAAGGAATGCAACTGTGGTTCCGTATTCTTCTTTGAAGAAAAGAGTGATGCAAAAGAAACGGCTTTTAAAGAAGCATGGAAAAGATGATGTATATACCAGTACCTCAATACACACATACACAGACCATGCAGAAAATCATCCCCTAAAGTGATTTGTATAAATTTTGAATTTTTACTTACTTACTTACTTGTGTGTGTGTGTGTGTGTGTGTGTGTGTGTGTGTGTGTGTGTGTGTGTATGTGTGTGTGCATTTTAGGAGTGGGGAACTCATGTTGCCATGTCACTGTGGAGGTCAGAGGACAACTTGGCTGAGTCAGTTCTCTCTTTGGACCTTTATGTGGGTTTGGGGGATAGGTTGCCAGGTTCTCATGACCAGAGTTTTACCCAATAAGCTTTTCCCACTGGCCCATTTGTATGAATCTTTAATTAAAATTTTAATACTTTGAGTATCAAAACAGGCATTTTATAAATTTATTTTCTATTCATTACTTGTTTTGTCTATTAGGTCTATGGGGGAAGACAGAGACAAAGACCCTGCCTTGAGAAATTTCCAGAAGATACCACACCTTCTACACTGTTCCAAGAATACCTAGAATTCCCTTGTCCTCTTCTCTATTACCTTGGAAAGAATTCTGAATGCAAAGTCCCCTAATGTTCTCAGATACATGTCTTATGTTTAATAAATATTTCTTGGTTGATAAATGTCGCTAACTCTCATTTTCAAATGTTTTAAAAGTTCTGGAGCAAATATTAATTTACATTTCTTCATTGCCATGTGCCCCTTCATTTCATGAAGGCAGACCTAAGATGAATTTCTAAGATGGATGGAAACAGAAACTGCTATAAATGTTGAGGAGAAGAACATAGCTAGTTGTCATAAACTGATGATTTGGGGGCCTAAATGGTTGAGATTACACACTTTGTATTTGGGGATGGCTTGTGGGTTCTAGGACATATTATTATGGATTTTCTATTAATGATTATAATAATTAATTGGCAGATTCTAACATTTTTGTAAGGCTTTGAAGGGAAATGAAAAGTTTTCTTTCTTTTGAAAGGGTAAAGTTGGACCTCAAGGGAATAAATAGGAATAATTCTTTGAAGATAAAAATAGTGTTAGTTTAAGGGCATTAGGGAAAAAAGAGAACTAACACACTTGAACAACTTTCCATGTGCTAGACACAGTGGTCTCATGCTACATGGTGTCATAGTTCATTCATGTTCTTAATGTCATAGTGAAGTTGAGGCCATAATACTCATATTTTAAAAAATTTATTTTTATATGTATAAGTGTTTTGCCTGCATGTATGTAAGTGCACCTGTGTCATGCAATGCCCACAGAGGCCAGAAGAGGGCATCAGATCCCCTGGAACTGGCATTAAGGATAGTTGTTAGCTCTCATGTGTGTAGTGGGAACCAAACCTGGGTCTTCTGCAAGAGCAGCCAGTGCTCATAACCACTGAGCCATTTCTCTAGCATTCATTGTTCTCATTTAGAGATGAGGTAAAAACCTGCCTACAGTAACAGCAAGGGCAGGACTCACTTTGAACCCAGGCCTGTTGGCTGGGTCTAGAGCAGTCTCTCATGGTGGGGGCTTCTCTTGGCCTACTATTTTCAGTCACACTGAGCACTGATGGCAATAGATAGCAAGACTTTAGAAACATGGCGACACTCAACAACAAAAATCAAACTCCACTTCTCTCCTGTCACCACTATTTATTAACCACATTTCTTTCATCTTGATAAGAACTGCTCTTTTTCCCATTTTCTGTTTTTTATGACATTTAAAAATCTTAACATGATCTATCTAACTTGTGTTAATTTATGAATTTCATATTTTTACTTCAGGAAAGTTAATGTCATTAGAACTTTTTTTTTAAACCTCTCATTTAAATATAAATCGAGCTTGGGCTGACACATTCTAATTTCACTGAGGCTTGTATGAAGTTTTTCATGATTCCTATTCTGTAAAATAGCAGTAAATTTTAGTACATTGGATGGGTCCAAGACACAAAAATTTTAGGAGGAAAGTAACCACGTGTGACATAGCAGAATAGATACATAAAATCTCTAGGTGATACTTTCTCTGGTTTATTTTAGGACAGATATAATAATCAAATTTCTAGATCCCAGCTTTTTCCTGGAATATCTAACTCAGAAGGATATTAAAATTTGTGAGGTTGAAATACTCTTAATCTGCATCCAATATTCTTTTATTCATAGTTATCTGACAATCTCTCAAATGGCTCATATACTAGGTGTCTGACCTTCAGCACTGACTCTTGACGCTTTGTGTCTCTCATTTGTAAAGTGAGTGTAATGATAAAGCATTTGTCACATTGAGGAGGATACGGGATACAAAGGCTGATCATCTAAGTGTGATACCCTGTTGCTATCATAAAGGACACACAGCATGGTCCTTTTCCTAGTGACTTTTCCCTTGAGTAGTAAAGAAATGTTTATGCAGCATCACAAAATTTGGCCTACTGACAGTAAATGAAGTGGAACCCAGGGGTGCACCAAGGCATAATTCACAGGGGGACATGTCAAGATGGGCATGTACAGATGATGTCGTATGTCATTCTGGATTTTATCAGAGGTCCCTTGATGCTTTAGAATAATGAACTGCTATGAAAGTTTGAAAATCCTAGTGTCTTCAATGTATAATGGTGAAAAGAAAAGAAAAGGCCTCAAAATTCTTGGAGAAATTATTAGAAGTACATTTTCCTTTATTTGATATTTTCAGAGATAAAAGACTATGTTGAATTAGAAAAAATAAACTAGACTATCTGTAAGAGTCATCTCTCCTACCATATGACAGATCACTCCCATGAAAACATGAGTCAGTTTGAGTCTTCTCCCAGGTCTCCCACAATCTCCCCAAGCTTGCTGAGTCACCTGTGACTGGGAACACCTCATCTACAGGCCTAGCCATCTTCTGGACCATAGAGATATGATTCTAGGATTCTGAAAATCCAGCTAATCTCACTTGTGGAAAGGAGGCATTGTGAACTTTGACAAACTCATCCAACAAACAGAAAAACACAGCTGTGAGTCAGGTCTGTGTTCTCCATGGGAATTGAGGTTGCAGTGTACATAATGGAACACAAGACATTGTTGTCGGGCTTTCTGTTCCTTCACAAAGTATAAGTGCATGGCAAGTAATTTAAAATGTGTAATGTTTACCGAAGACTATCAAAGTGATGCATTTAATTTGACTTCCTATTATACTAATTATAAATTTACTGTTAAATGTACTGCTTCCCTTCCCTCCATGGACCAGAGCTGAACAACAGTAACCATCAGTCCACAGTGACTAAGGAACTAGCTACAAACTTCTGTGTTGAGTTTGAAGTATTGCTACTAAGCTATTAATTTAAAATCTTAAATACTTGAGTACACTGTAACTCATGTAGACAACAGAATATCAAATAAAGATATGGTTATAAGAAGATGATTTCCACAATGAAAGTCATGAAGGTCTAGGCATATGAAGAAAAACAAAACCTGACTTCTGTACTGCTTGGAAGACACTTGAAATATTCCATTCCTATACTACTGTAAAAGTGGAAAGATCTGAGGTCCAAACTGGTATTCAGATATAATCCTCCCCATACTTTAGCATGTATGCATATACATCAGAACTTAAAGGTTTGCATTAAGTTGGATACTTTCTGACATACTTGGCTTGATCTTACATCAACCAGCATGCTCTCCATTCACTGTTAGACTTCTTACAAAGACAGAGGTGTGTGTGTGTGTGTGTGTGTGTGTGTGTGTGTGTGTGTGTGTTGGGGAGGTCATTCCAGTTCTGTGTCTTATGAACCCGGGCAGAATTAATCTATATAATTGATAGCTCTCTTTCTACATATATATAGTTATTTTTGTATATAATTAATAGCTTTATACACTGCTATCAACTCTTCTCGTCACTCCTTTTGTGACTTTGTAGCCTTGCTTCTGTCCTGATCATTTCAGCAAAACGGGCCATTTAACCCCTTAACAGACCAAGTCAACAGGTCAGTAGTTTATGCAGAATCATGTTGTCTTCTCCACACATACAGACTTCTGTAGCATTTACTCTCCACTCCTCTATGATACACCTTTGGATTTGACTTCCAAGGCGTGGTACCCCTCAGTTTCCCCCCGTGCCTTTTTACCTGGCTCCCTATTGCACGTGTTGACTCCTTCCTTTCTCATACCCTCTGAATACAGGGCTTTCCCATGGTTGTTGTCTTGGATGTCTTTTGTCCATTCTCTTCCTTGGAGAATTTCTCATCCAACTTTTTGGTATCAATGATACTTACTTACACATCTCCAGTCTTAACCTCCTTCAGAGTTTAGTTAATTCCTTGATAGCTTTGCTACATGGCTCACATGTACCTGAAAACCCCAGAAATTCTGGATGGGTAAAGAACATATGGTAAAAACAAATAACGAAATTTTATTTAATTTTTATTTTCTTGTTTTTATGTGTGTGGCATATGTACGTGTGGGTGTATGCATGTGTATAGAAGATTGAGGTTGATGTCTGGTGTCTTCCTCAATTGTTTTCCACCTTATTTTTCAAGACAAGGTCTCCCATTAAGCCCAAACTAACTGATTCACCTAGGCTGGTTGGCAGAGGAGCTTCTGCCTGTGTCTGGTCCCCTAGCACTGGCATCACAAATGTGCACCACCCCCATCTTTGAATGTGAGTGCAGAGGATCTGAACACAGGTCCTTCCTCATGTTTGTGCAGCAGACATTTTACTGACTGAGCCATCTCCTCAGCTCTTATAATGGAAGTTTACTCAGTCATGAAGAAAAATGAAATCATAATAAATAGAACTGGAAATTATCTTGATTGAAATATTGTAGTCTCAGAAAGGCAAATGCAACATGTTTTCTTTCTCATGTGCAGTTCCTAGATTTTAGTTTTTGTAAGCGTGTGTGCATGCGTGCGTGCGTGTGTATGTAGAAGGGAGAAGAGAATATAGGTCATAAAAGTGGAAAGGGGACCATAAGAGGGGAAAAGTTGTCCTAAGGGAGGAAAATACAAGAGGGGCATAGAATTGTGACATGAAAACAGAAGGAAAGTCAGTAGAGAGGGGAAGCAGACAAGTAGCAAGGGGCGGGGACCTACGGAGGAGTAAAGTATGTAGGAGAATGCCATAATTATAAAAAACAAAACAAAACATTGTTTTGTTGAGTGTGGTGGCACATACTTTTAATCTCAGTACTCAGAAGGCAGAAAGAAGTGGATCTCTGTGAGATGGAGCCCAGCCTGGTCTACAGAGCAAGTTCGAGACCGGCTGAGGCTACGGAGAGACCCTGTCTCAAAAAAATCAAACAACTACAACAAAAAAAAAAACCCACATTGTTTTATATGCTAATTAAAAGGGACAAACAAAAAAATGAAAAATATCCTCTCAAATTTGTCAGTGAATATCATCTTCTCTAAGAGACACTGACTCTCCGGGTTGTCTCACCCTCATCTATCTAGGTGAAAATCCTTGGTTATATTTCATTTCCTGGCTCTTTCTCCCTGCATGGTATTCTGCTTTGTCATCAGTCTGTGCTATTAATGTGGTTGTAGTTGTTTTGGAGACAGGGTTTCATTGTGTAGCTCTGGCTGGCCTGGAACTCACTATGTGGGCCAGACTGGCCTCAAACTCAAGAGATCTGCCTGTCTTTGCCTCCTGAAAACTAGTGGGTTTTACTGTTATCTTACTTATAATATTACATATATTATTTATTGTTAATTGTGAAACTCTAGTTATTTCCAGAGTATTCTTTTTCCTTTTAGAGTCTGAACCCATCTAATCATTTCTCTAGTCCCATCCCTGTGGCCAGGATCCTGCTAGTATTGGATTAATGTCTTAAATAATTCATACCTTCTTTCCTACTGAATCATGAGGTATTATTCATTCCAAACGTCTACTGTAAGAAGCTATTCACCTTAAGTCAGTTACTGCCTTTGGACCCCTGCTATCACCGATTTTATGAAACAAGATGATCTGTATCCCTTGGCCTGGATGCCTTGCCTGATCCTCTCTGTCTCCAAGAACTGCTTTGAGCTTCCCTCAAAAAAACAAACAAACAAACAAACAAACAAAAAACAAAAACAAACTTCCCTTGGCTAGTTAAGCCTGGTGTTAACCTCAACTTCCCTCTTTTGCTTTGTCATTGTGGATAGTCACATCACACTTGTTATCCAAATTACAAGCATATTTGTCAAAATATGATATTCACTAATTCAAGATTTATTTTAACTTCAAAGTTAGGCCTTGGTGTCAAAGATAACTCATTTCTATTTTGAAGCTTTCTATAAATATTGTTGTCAGAACTCAAGAAACAAAAGTGTTATTTTCAGTAATAACCGTGACTGCTTTCTTAGCTAAGGAAGAACAGAAAACTGGCCGAGAGGCAAGCCCATGGAGTCAAACTTCCTGCTTCTGAATCTCAGGCTCTACCATTCTGTGAGATGCTGCCTTAGTCTGGATCTGGTCTATACAGTTATATGCTAAAGGCATGGCTGCTGTGGGGAGGAGGCAAACCCTTCAGGGGTTGGAGCCTAGCAGAAGGTCACCTAGGGAGTGTCCCTGAAGGAGATATTAGGACATCTGCCTTTCCTCTCTTCCATTTTGCTTTTCTGGCCATTCTGATGGAGCAGTTTTGTCTGATCACATACTCTCCCACCAGAAGTAGCTGGCCAGAAGACCCTAAACAGAAGCTCTGAGACTCAGGGCTAAAACATTTTGTTCCTTTTGATTATCTCAGGCATTTAGCCACATGGATGTGCTAATACACATACTGAATTGCTCTGGGCCTTGGTTTCCACATCTACCCCACAGGCCTGTGAATTCAGTAAGTCCAGGCATTTGAAACACTGTTTTATCAATAGGCAGTTACAGCACCTCTGACCACAGCAGTCCTTGCCCTAAATGGTAAGGGAGCAGGCCCGACTCAGTTCTGTTCCCCACCAAAAGGAGATGTTGATTTCTAGTTAGAAATTGAAAACACATACAGACACAAAGAAAGAGGACAATCTCTGGGTAAGACAGATTCACATTCATTCTGTGTAAACTTTGACCATTAGAGACTTGCAAGCTATTAGCTATTGCTCACTATTCTTGGGCTGACAGGCAGAGCCACTTGGATTTGCCATACATTGCACAAACAATCATTAGATTTTTGGGGGTTATATCCCATTTAGGACCTGGTGCTGAGCAAAATGACATATATAATACTAAAGCCCTAAAATATGTGTTTAGACCAAGTTATTTATCTGTTTATCATCTATCAATTCACAGGGGATGATCTTTCTTATGTTCTAAGAGAAGAAGAAAATAAAAATTCTGGAAGAATATTTGCTAAAATATTTTATTTCCATTGCTATATCTTCTGTATGAAAGTAGTTTCCTATATCCTTTAAGATTCATATGCGATTTGTTAAATACATTAAAGTAAAGGAAGGAAACAAATCTCCAATACATTTCCAATTCAAAATGGAGAAAGATAGTCAAGAAAAAAAAAAGAATATTTAAGTCTGGACAAGATCTATAAAACTGTGATATAAATAAAAATGTCCTTACCTTTCAATATCTGCCCAGTATTGTAAATTAAGCATTGGTTTTATAGAGAATTGTCCATCTGCAGTACTCTAATATATATGTCTGCCATCAGTCAATCTGTAAGACACTTGTTCCTGAAGCAGGCCTAATTACTCTCATCTGTGGACAGAGAGGATCAGCTGACATGAGGAATTGGTCTGTGACTGGCTGCAAACCATTAACCTTGATGAGTTCTTTTGCTTTACTTACCCCTGAGTTCTATCTTGCTAGCATGTTCTACACATCATTCACTACAAACCACTTCAGAGCCTTCCTTTACAGCACAGGGTATGAGCAGATTTTCAAAAGAGAAGGGCACCCAACCCAACTTTCTGATTCCAAATTTTAAAATAGGAATGACAGTTGTAAAGATATTGTCTACTTGAAACCAGTTTGACAGTCATTGATTTTATAGTGAACATAGTGGAATTTGGGTATAGTTAAATAAAGATGTTTCAATTCTTGAGCAAAACTATTTTATTCATTGTGGCTGGAAGACAGGTTGTGTTTATGAGATTTTAGGAAAAGTTTAGAAAAGGAAATATTTAGATTTGCCAAATATACTCATAATACTGTGCCATATTGACTAAATTTACATAAAAGCCAAATAGGTTATAAAATAAACTGGGAGGACAGCCTTGGGAAATATTGGGGATGGATATAGATACAAAAGAACTATACTTTAAAAACTATTTTATTTATTATTTTTGTGTATGAGTGTATTGCTTGCATGTGTGTATATGTTCCTGTGTTGTGCATTGTCTATGGAATCAGAACACGGCATTGGATTCCCCTAGAACTGGAGTTACGGGCAGTTGTTAGCCACCATGTGGGTGTTGGGAATTGAACTTGGGTCTTCTTTTCTTAACTGCTGAGCCATCTCTCCAGTCCCAAAAGCACTGTATTATTTAAAAAAAATTTGCTTCTAATGAAATTTTAAATCATATGAATTATAGTAATATTTGGAAAATGGTATGCTGCCAATAAAGAGGTAGTTTTAATCATGAAATTTACTTAATTGTTTATGTAAGTGATCATAAACAAATTTTATGGATTCTTTTAACTTTAGACATTGCATTTTTCATTTGATAAATTAAAATATTATTTTTATTATAAGCTGAAACAAACTCAGTCCACTGGAAATGCTATTAAGCTGAATTAAAGAAAAACAGACATTTACCTAGGAATAATTTTAATATCTTTGCTGAGTGATTTTTCTACATTTAAATGGAAGAGAGGCATTAACACTTTCTGAATAAATCAGAAATTACTTAATAATTTAAAAGTCAATTATAACAAAGATTTTCCTTTCTTGGCAATATTGAGAATGAAAGACATAAAGGTCCCATGTTTGGGCTGGGCATGGCAGCATGCTGTAGTCCCACCATTTAGAAAGCTGAGGAAGAAAGATTTCAAGTTCAAGGCCAGCCTAGGCTACAATAGCAAGACCCTGTCTCAAAACCAAACAAACCAAGCAACAACAACAACAACAACAAATCTCATCATTTGAATTTCAATGAGTAATGGAAATTCATTTCTCATTAAATGTTGACTCTTTCACAATACTTATGACAGTTTTAGTTACTTTACTAGTAGTATTAACCATCAAACACCTGTTTTTCCCACTGAGTCTGAGCTCAGCAGGTAGAAAAATTATACTTATTTTCATAGCACTGGATCTGATATATTATAATACTAACAATAACAATGTGTTAACTTTTACTGAATGCTTATTATTTGGCTTTGGGTTAAGTATTTTATATGTATTATTATCAAGTTCATTTCATTATATTTGTTTTCTTATTAATTACTTTTATTTATTTATTTGGAAAGATGACTCAGTAGTCAAGAGCAATGGCTGCTCTTTCAGAGGACCCAGGCTTGGTTCCCAGCACTCACTTGGTGTCTAACAACTGTCTATAACTCCAGTCCCAGGGGATCTGATGCCTTCTTCTGGCCTCCACAGGCATTGCATGTCACAGGTGCACTTAAATACACAGAGACAAAACACTCAGACACATAAAAAATAAAATAGAAAAAAAAACTTAAAAAGGATGTGGATTTTGAGGATGGTGAGATGGCTCAGTTATCAAAGAGCAAACCTGAAGATCTGAGTTCAGATCCCCACATAGAAATCTGGGTATGGTCATAGTGGTCTGAAACTCTTGTGCTGGCATTGGGGATGGTGAATCAGAAGGATCCCTAGAGTTCACCAGCCAGCCAGTCTAGCCAATCAGCCAGTGCCAGGTTCAGTGAAATATCCTGTCTCAATGACATGGAGAGTGATAGAGGAAGACACTGACTTTAACCTTACCTCCATACTCACATGCTTGTACATATGTGCATACACATGTACTACACACACATGCACACATAGATATTAAAAGAAGTAAATGATGTGTTTTAAATAGTTAAAAAGAATATGGATTTTCTAAGGAGTATGAAACTACTGAGTACATAGGATCTGATGAGGTGCAGGTGGAGAATCACTTGGACACTGCAGATTTATTGTCTGGATTTATTCTTCAATACTCACACATAAAATCAGCAAACATCCACAATATCCACCTTCCACTTTTTGTGAGGAGGAAACATAGAAGAGATATTCATGTACACAAGAGTGTCACTGAGTTGTGACCAGTGTGAGAACACACAGGGAAGGGGGTCAATGGAGGAAGATATGGATGGATGAAATAGATAAGAATAAATAGATACAGATGAGAAGATATGGATAATCATTTACTTTGGAAGAGCCATCCACACTTGGGAGAAAAATGTTTCTAAACACAATTTCTTTAACATAAAAAAGTTTGAGTCAACCTTGGATATTAATTCAACCTTAATGTATTAGTGCCTGGGAGAAATCACACTTCAGCCATCCATACATGAACACAGTGAAACGAATGACTATCCAAGCCAGTCCTTACCCCCCCTGTACACAAAACCTGAATGAGATCATTCATTCAATGTACAATATTATTGAATGTCAGCAAATCTGTCTATAAGAGTGATGAATTTCAAAGGTTATCCATTAGCTTATACGATAAAATTTAACATAATATTGAGTCTTTTTGAATGGAAGAGACTAAATTTGGAATATTAACATTTCACTAATTTCTTAAGAATTGTTAAAATACTATGGCCTTTTAGCAGAATAATACTAGTAGGTTTTCTCCTGCTACCTGTGACCTGTATAGCCATAAGTTCTTGGCCCTGATATCAGTGTCGGGTATGGGCTCCATCTTGTGAAACAGGCCTTAAATATAATTAGAAAGTGGTTGGTTACTCTTGTAACATTCATGCCATTATTGTACTAGTGGGTATATCTTGCTAGGCCAATTGTTATAGTAGCTCACAAGGTTCACAAAGGGGAAAGCTAATGATCATTTTCTCTTCTGGTAACCATGCATTGCACCTTCCAGCACTATGAAAGCTAGCCAGCAGAGATGGACACTTGTATTTAGTACCAGTTTGATTTCTCCTTGTCTTTCTATGACTCATGTATGTAGTGTCTTCAGCAGTAGGGTCTTACTGTGAAGTTCTGGTAGGTAACCAAGAGCAAGGGTAATAGCCAGTATTTGAGGTCTACTGGGTCCCCTTGGTCAACAACTCCAAAAGAGGGAGTCCATTCCTGGCTTTGGGTTCTTATTTGCTAGCCTATAGTGTCTGGTAGAGACATTGTCTCCCCATTATAGTATGGTAACTCCATTTAAACTCCTTTTATATCATATATGTGTATATTTTAAGAAGCTTCTAACTAGTAAGTGTCTAGGTTTTCTTTAAGTTTGTAATGCTGGGTAGGTTGACCAGGCTCCAGGGGATAGTCCCAGGCCCAAGAGCCTTTGGGGAATACAAATTAGACTCTATAGGGCTTAAAAAAAATAAAGTTAGTGGCGGAGGGAATAATAAGGTGGGAATAGAGATGGGGGATGAGATCTGAATATGATCAAAATACACTGTATGAAATTCTCAAAGAATCAATAAAAAAGAAAAGCTACATTCTCAGTTTCCCAGAACTCTGACCAGTACCAAAGACACTCCTGTTATTAAATGTCTTTGTCAGTAAGGAAGTGTTCTACCATGGAAGGAGGGAAGGAGGCTGTGACAAGCAAGAACCTCAGGACCTGACCTCAGCTCTTACAAGTTTAAGAGCAGTAGACTTTCAAAGGTAACCTGAAACTACTGGATTTTAATAAGTTCTTTCATAGATTACAAACCCATACTAAACAGTTTAACTTTTATCCCAGGTCTAAAATATGTTAAGACATCTCCTTCCAGTGATGAAAGGACTGAAGACCACACTTCTAGTCCCTCTGTCATGTTTCTCCAGTAATTCCTTTCAATAATCTCATCATGTTGACCAGGACTCCCCACCTGCTTACAGTATGATGCTTACCAATTAAACACTGAAAGTGGAGTGTGACAATTTAAGTCTAGGTTGAGTTCCAGAGAACTCCCTTTTCCATAAAGAATTCTGCAGACAACTTCAACCAGTCCTTCCTTTTCCTACAGTGCTGGAGGAGTAGAGGAAAGTCTCTCTCTCTCTCTCTCTCTCTCTCTCTCTCTCTCTCTCT
>NW_008333889.1:2081082-2092876 GCF_000622305.1 Nannospalax galili
TCCTTTTGGCTATACTCTGATTTCATGAACTGGGAGTTAATCCTTCTTTTCTTCCCATTAGCAAGTGTAAGCAACCCAACTTCAAACAGACTACAGTAGGTCACAAGTTTTAATCATCTAAATTACATTTTTATGTTTGATGGGGTAGA
Organism: Nannospalax galili; assembly: GCF_000622305.1. Classification (NCBI taxonomy): domain Eukaryota; kingdom Metazoa; phylum Chordata; class Mammalia; order Rodentia; family Spalacidae; genus Nannospalax; species Nannospalax galili. Next base: position 2,081,232 of record NW_008333889.1, read on the forward strand.
CAGATGTAGAGGCTAGCTTCACCAGCATTCACTGCTAATCAGCAAGGCTGGTGTCTTCCTCCCAGAGGGGCTGGCTTCTGTGAATGATTAAGGAAGGCAGCTGTTTGAACTCTATTCTTTCACAGTGTCAGTCCCTAAAGGACATGAAAGTCAAATGTGACCACTGCTCAAACAGACACACTCTCTTTTCATCTCTGGTGAATTATCCGCACTCTATTTGTGTTCATGATCCTCAGCACAACAGTTGTCACTAATGTTCACGATCTGTGAACGCCTAGGAATTTTTGCATTAAACAACTTTCTCTACTGATTTCTAGTAGCATCTAGCAAAATTCCATCACCAAATGCATAGATTTTAAAATCATTTCCTGGTTCTTAATTTTAGAAGGAATGCAAAAAATGGATATTCTAACAAAGGAATTAAATTAACTTTGCCTCCTAAAATCCAAAAGCAGGCATCCTTTGGGAGCCGGTAGAGGGACTACCATCCTGAATTGTTTGTATAATCCCAACTCTGACAATTTGGTTACATATTTCAGTTTCTTATCAAAGAAAATAACATCATTTCCCCGGATACAGTATGATGTTAGGATTCAATTAAAACTAAAACTCTGAAAAGAAATGAACTGAAATCATCCAAAGTTAATCAATTTATTAATCAGTATGTCTAATATAGGTGAAAATAATGTAACATCTCTCATTTGTATAGTATCTCATAACTTACAAAAGGCCTTTAGGTACAGCTTCAGTTTATTTTTAATAACCTAGTGATATAGATTTGGGCAAAGTATCATCGTTTTGCATATTACAGCAATTTTCTGAGAAGCTAAGTAGCATGCTCAGTGTCATTGAAATGAAAAGTGATAGAGCCAGCACACAAATCCAGTCCTTGTAAGGATGCATGCACACATGCACAAGCGCACACACATGCACACACACAAGATGGAAAAACATTTTGCAGAATATGATCTTCTGATGAAATGCAATAGTAGATTTCTTTTAAAACTATTTGCTCTAAAAGGTCCAAATGGCAGAGTTTGTAAGTAATTTGTGTTGACTCAAATTAGCATTCCAAAATGAGCAAACTCAGATATACTGAACTGATTCAATAAGAAAGAGGTTGATTGGCCAAATACTTACTTTCTAATAGTTCCAAAATCTTGGATGGCTATCAATAGCATGAAGTTTATAAAGCCACAGATATATAGGAGCATATTTTGGGTTGATGCTGAAGAGAATATAAGTCTAACAAACAAATATAAGATGAATTATTTAAATGAAAGCCAGTATCAAAAAGTGGTTAACTATTACAAATTCCAATTTTACAGTATTTTAAGACTTTTCCTGAATTATATTTTTACTATACTTCAGACCCAGCAAAAAAGAAAGGAAGGAAAGAAAGAAAGGAGGGAGGGAGGGAAGAAAGGAAGGAAAGAAGGAAAGAAAGAAGACAACAAGGAAAGAGGAGGAGGATGGAAATAAGGAAGGAAAAAGGAGAGGAAGAAAAGAGAAAGGGAGGGAAGGGAGGAAAGAAGGGAAAGGAGAGAGGGATGAAAGAACAAACAAAAAGGAAAATTAAAGCAGTTTAGACTACGTGGGGGCCCCCAAGGGACTGATGAAGTACATGGGCAGGTGCATTGTGAACCCCAAGAGGAATCTCCAAGGGTTGGAGACAGAATAACGACAAGAAAAAGTGCGGACAATATTAATTCTCAGTAAGAAGCTTTGAAAAAGATTTATTTATTTTATTTTATGTGTATGAGAGTTTTGGCTACATGTATACGCATCATGTGCATACCTGGTGGTTCCTGTAGAAGCCAGGAGAAGGCACTGGATCCCTTGGAATCTAAGTTACAGATGGTTATTAGCCACCATGTGGGTGTTGGTAACCAAGCCTAGGTCCTATGAAGGAGCAGGAGGTGCTCTTAACTGCTGAGCCATCTCTAGTCCCAAGAAACAGACTTTATAATGACACATATATTGATCATATGATTACTAAATATATCATTATTCTTTCATGATTAAATGCTAGGGTGAACAAGGTAAAGATTATTTAAGATATTCATTCAACATAATGATATTAAACATAAATCTACTTTATTAGTGAACACAACTTTTAATTTTATTTTCATTTCAACTAATCAAGTTGGGGATTTTAATTTTCAAAGTTTGACTTAAGAAAGTACAGTTCTCCTTTAAAAGAACTTTTCAAAAGCAGATATAAACAGCAACATAAGAAAATTCAAGAAAAAGCCCTTACTGAATACTTAAGTTTAAATTCAACACATAATACTTTGCAGGTCTTTTGCCTGATATTTGGTGAATTTTTTCTCTTTATTTTTGTTCCTTTTTGTTTTAATAGATGTGAATTGTTCTCAACAAGAACAAATGAAACTAAGAAATAGTAATGCATGTCATCAAAATAATTGTTCAAATATTCAATTAATGTGGCATTTTGCATATGCAAGTTACGAATGTCTGAAATTTTTAGAAAAATCAAGAAAAAACTTAGAAAAATACCTTAATTCTTCAGAATTACATCAGAATATCTGTACAATGTAGAGAAAATGAATAGAAGCACATTAGTGCTATAAAGAATACAAGAGTGATCAATGTAAGCTTGGAAGTCAAGCAATAGTAAGTACCACAACAAAGATTATTTTAGTTTTCCATTTCTGTAACAATACTTGAGACAATCAGCTTGTAAAGATGAAAGGATTATTTTGGCTCAGGGCTTTGGAGGCTTCAACTGATGGTTGGTTGGTTGTGTTGCTTTGGGCTTATGACAGCCCTGCATGGCTGGGCATGTGATGCAGCAAAACTGCCTAGCACATAGCCAAGGAATGAAAAAGAAGAGAAAGAAACCAGGGTCCCACAGTCTTCTTCAAAGTTATACCCCAGATTACCTACAACCTCCCACTAGATCCCACCTTTTGAAGGTTCCATCACCTCTCAGTAGTATCAAGCTGAGACCAAGCCTTGTTAGCACATGGGTGTTTGAGGGACACTTCAAACCCTAACTATGACAGGTGCTTTTTTTTTTTTTTCCAATTTACAGAAGAGCTTATTCTGGCTCCCAGTTCAAGGGTAAAGTTCATCACGGCTGGGAAGTAATGTCAGCAAGAGCTTAAGGCAGCTGGTCACTTTGACCCCACACTTAGGAATCAGTGATGGATGCTGCTGCTCTTTTTTTCATTTAGTCTGGGACCCCAACCTAGGAAATGCTGCCATCCACATGTAAGGTGGGTCTTTAAACCTCAATCTAATCTAGAAACTCTCTCACATACATGTTCAGAAGCTTATCTCCTTGGTGATTCTAGATTCTTTCAGACTGATAAACCATCACAGGTTTTGTCTTGTTTTGTTTTACTATTTTATGTGTATGCAAGTTTTGCCTCCATGTATGTATGTGCACCTGTGTCATACAATGGCCACAGAGGCCAGTAGAGGGGTTCAGGTCCCCTGGAACTAGAGTTACAGATGGTTGCCAGCCGCCATGTGGGTCCTGGGAATTGAACCCCAGTCCTCTGGAAGAAGTACTCTTAACTACTGAGCCATCTCTTCAGCTCCACAGATAGCATCCTCTTCTTAAAGTCAGAAGAAAAGTTTCAGAAAAATTGAAATACTAATAATCTGCATGTAGGAAAGGATGTAGGTGGAAGAGAAGTAACTGTAGACAGTGTTATATTTCTTGATCAAGATGGTGATTTAGTAGATGTTACTTCCTGGTCATAAACTGTACACTTGTATGTACAGTGACATAGCTCATAATTTTTTTTAAAGCTCAAAAAGAATTCCAAAAAGGTAAAGAAGATTATAAACAAGAGAAGTTGATGTTAAACCAGGCATGGTGGTAAACACCTAGAATGTTAGTACCCAGGAAGTAGAGGCAGAAGGATCAGGAGTTCAAGTTCATCCTTGCTTACAGAGCGAACTCCAGGCTAGCTTGGGCAACATGAGACCCTATCACAGTACAAAAAAAAAAAAAAAAAAGTATTGTATTTTCAAGTCACCCCTGGTCAGGCATAGTAGTACACGCTTGTAACCCTAGCACTCAAGAAACTAAGGCGGGAAAGTCACAAGTTCCAGGCCAGACTGGACTATACAGAAAAAAAAAAAGGCCAAAAAAGTTATGCCTGACCTGAATATCCAAAGCAATCTTGAAAAAGAACAAATTTGAGGTTTCAGATTTTTATCTCAAAACGGTATATAGTGGTAGTTAAAACTGTGGTACTGGCATAAAAACAGATATACAGATCAATGGAACAAATTGCGATTCCAGATACAAACCCTCAGGAGTAAAATGGCTCTTATTTCCTGGAAAAAAAATCTGCTTGGTGACGTTAGCTAAAAACCAAGCTTTTCACATGCAAAAGACAGGTTTTTATGAGAAGCTAAGAAATAGCCCTTCCTATCATCCAGATAAATGGAACAGAGAAACCAGTTTGAAAAGAGAATGCATCTAAGCTGCATGATCCAAGAAGCAGGTACTTTTCAGTATAGAAATGTATGGCAGAAGCTCAGGGATTGTAAAAGCCAATGATTCTCTAGGTGCAGCTCATGGCCTAGAGGAAGCCCATCAGTAAAACTGGGAACTTGCTAGACATGCAAATTCTTGGGCTTTCCACGAGGTCTAACTGAGCCAGAACATGAGGAGGGGCAGTGATTTGTTTCACCAAGTCTCCATGTTCAAGATTGAGGATCACTAGCCTTAGAAAAATCAGAGAAAGAAAAGGAATGAACATGAAGGCAGGTTATGACAACAGGAACAGCCTTGGTCCAAATAAATGATCCTGTGTCTTCAGGGGAAGGAATTTATAAACATCTTTGATGTACATAGTCAGAAACATTTAAAGACACTTAAGATATGAACCCCAGAGAGTACTGGACAGATATTAATTAGGTGGCCAATTGTGGATAGAATTTTCAAATCCTTTGTGGCACACAGCCCCTTTAAATCTCAGCCCAAGGGGCAAGCAGTGGGCAGGCCCTGCAGTATCTGGAAAAGAGCATGCTGACAGGGACTTACTAAACTCTTACCTAGTGTCAGACTGAGGATGTTCTGAGCTCTTACTCCTTGGGGCTCATAAACACCCAAACAGTGAAGAGAAGAACTTGAGACTAAGGACATACTTGTAGTTTTTCATTGATTTAGAAACTTTTGATGGAGATTTAAGAAGTCTTTTTGGTTCTGTTACTCCTACAATGCCCAAGTTCTTTAATATTGCCAGCATGGAATTACTCTTTTTTCAATACTCTGAGGGAAAAGAGGGGCCCTAGTTAATTCTCTTTGGGGAGCTATAGGGATGATAATGGATTTCTTTATATTGAGGTGATAGACGTCTTCTTGTGGCAATATACTACTAGGATTAAGGACATTTGTCATTTTTATTACACATTGTTCAATCTACTCTTAGTTTGGAGTAATTCTTTTCTATAAAGCCAGGGATTCCCATTCCTATCTGGTAAGTGGAGCAAGGGCATGGGACCTAAACTTGACCAACTGGATGTCCTATTCCAAATTTTTAATTTGGAGCAGTGACACATTGTTAGAAAGGACACATGAGGGTTCACTCACAGCTCTGTGACCCAGCAGCAGTGGCAGAAGCATCAGCCTGTGGGGTCTGGCAAGGGAGCGTGTCCAGTGTCACTGGAGTCACAGTGGCATAGAGACCACATGGCTCCACTATGTAGTGATATAGTGAGCCTTCTTTAATTCCTGTCCAGGTTATTTCACCTTCCCTGAGTAGTTGAATCCCATAAATTATCAGATATGTTCTGAAAAATTTCTTCTGCTTGGATTAGCCAGAATCAAGTTTTACTTTTTGCATCTGAAGCATAATGGAAGGTGTGGGCAGTGGGAAATGCGGCTCAATAGTGAGTCTGACAGTGAGTGTTGAGATGGGTTATTTAAGCAAAAGTGATTCATACATAATAGGAGAATTGATAGAGTCCATGAGAAGAATGGAGTCCTTGACTGGACCTGATGAACCCTACATGGGATTGGCTCTGTTCTGATTTTCCACCACCCCTTTTTGTAACTGAGTCTTATCTATACTTAACCATAGCATTTGGGAGGGATTACTTATCACCAGCTCTAGGCTTGGACTTCTTTGGCTTAAATCAAACAACAGGAAATGACTGGGCATAATGCATCCCATACAGATTTTATAAGAACATCTAGTAACGTGATGTGAGGTCATGAAATCCAGTAAGCTATAACCATGTGCAGATATCTGAGAGAACATACTTCTGCCCAAAGGTTCCCTGATGGAATCTGAGGGAGAAAAAGCAATTAGAATGTGTGGTAGTGAGCTGGAAAGGAAACATGACACCATTTAAGAACTGATTCCGACTTCACGTGGGGCTAGAAATAGCTCTGAACTTTTCCAGCGTATTTGCTAGTGAATCCTTTGTCTTAAACACCAATTCAAATTGGACATTTAACATTTCCAATATAAATTATTCTGACCATTACCTCCCATCTCAACTTCCATTCCTCTCCACACACACAGACTGAGGTTATTATTACTAATGTGAATGAGTTGCATAACATCAAAAGACACAAACTAATGGCCTCTGAGTTGAATCTGAACTTACAATTTTATTTCTTTGTTTGTTTGCCATGTGGTGTGCTCCTTTTTTTAAAGCTTAGCTACCAACAGCTAATCTCAGGGAGAGCTTGCATGAAAATCCCAATTTTTGGTTTCTTTTGAAGGATCAGACCTGATACTATGGAAGCAGCATTCCAAAATGGTAACAGTCATCTTGAACAGGGAGTTACTTTCCACTCTGAACAGAGAAGACACTGTTTAGCAACTGTCCTTTCCACTCTTCTCTAGCCTCACATTAGACCAAATTCTGTTATTCATGTTAATCTACCTCTGAAAAGATTGGTGTTTTCAGGACTTTATCATTAACCAGGTCTGTTGTAGGTCTTTTAATTTATAAAAGAAGCTGCAAACCTCGGAGGGAGTAGGAGCTAACATATATGTATCCTATTGTGCAAAGAAGGTAATGGGAATTTATTAGGGGCAGAACGTGATTTGATCATGAAAATACCCAAAGGTTTGAGAAACATTTTGTTGTGTGGCTGAGGACATTTCCTCATATGTTATTATTGTGAGTAAAAGTTCCCTAGCACCTTATGAAGTCAGTTGTCTAAGTCATGGGCTTGCTGTCTAACACCAACAGAGTTGAATTTATATCCAGGTTTGCCCTTTGTTGGCTGTGATGATATCACTCCCACATATGGTTACCATGTGCATTAAAATGATAAGATATGGCAAGAGTAATATTTGGCACGTTGGTATTTATTATGATCCATTGTCTCCTGTGGGAGCTTTTACTAATATTAATTTCAATTGGGGAATTCTAATAGGCAAAATAAATAAATAATTCCATTTTTCCACTTACTGCCACTGTAATGCTCCACAGGCCATCCTGCCCTTTTTCTTAAGGGGCCCGGCTCTTCGTGCTATTAATCCTGTACTATCATTCTTTAGTCATTGACATTTATTGAAACAGGTTTACTTTCCCTAAAACTTTCATCTGACGTTGGAGCTAAAGCTGTCCTCAGATAGTTTGGAGTTGTTGTTCCTATGGCTTATGGTGGGTAGAGACATTCATTAGGTTTAATAGGGTGTGAATAACTCTTCCTTTAGTTATTTAGACCTCTACAAATCAAGATGTTGTAAAGGAATTTGGTAAGTATAGTGAAAGTCTCAATTCTGCTTACCTTATATTGGTGACCTGGAATCTGAGGTCAGAGAAAGGAAAGACAGAGACAAATCTTGAGAGGAATCCTTCCTGTAAGAGCCCCCACTGTTAGCTTAGGAGGTGGCAGGGACTATGTGGCAAGGATGCAGGCAGCCTGAAGGAGCTGAGAGCAGCCGTAGGCTGATAGCCAGCAATCACACAGAGGCCTAAGTCTCACAGCCATAGGAAATTGAATTCAGCTACCCACCTAGATGAGCTTTAGAGGCGATTCTTCCCCAGCACCTCCAGACAAGCATTCAGCCTGGTCAACATCTTGATTTCAGCTTTTAAGGCCTAAGGAGAGAACTCTTGAATTTTCTCTGAATTTCTGGGTTACAAAACTGTGAACTAATAAATAGATGTTATTTAAAGCTGCTATTTCTGTGGTGAATTGCTACCCAGCAATAGAAAAATCAACAGGTTTGAAGGCAGTAGACACAAGACCGTTCTCATGTATTTTTCCTAAATTTACTTCTCTTCATTTGGGGCAGAAAGAAGGACAAAAGAAGGTAAGTGTCTTCCCTCTAGAGGTCATCACTGAAGGTCTAGCCATACTCAGTGTGGATGGGGTAGTTGCTTGGGACGCTGGAGTCTCACCTACCTTCTGCAACCCGTTGTCACTTGGAGCCTTTGGGTGTACTGCACCTCTGATAAGCCTGCACACAGAATCAAGTTTCTTATGTCTGCTATAGCTTCAACTCTGAGTTCTGTGGCCTGCAACATATAATGTCTCTAGGTCTGGAAAATTCAAGGGCTGATCCTTATTCCTTCCTAGACTGGTAAATCTTGGGTAATTTCTCAGCAAGCTCCTTATCCTTCTATCAAAGTTCAAGGCCATTCCTTAAGCTCTGTAATTAGACAGACATCAATTAGGAAACCAAGCAACCTGCTCTCTCTCCTGAAGTTATCTACAAACCTACTTTCCCTCAGGGGGAAGAAATAGTGGGCCCCTTTCTTTCCCTCAAGAAGCTGAGAGGGGGAGCTCTCTCACAATAAGCAATACATTGAATAGAGATCCCCTCTCCTTGTCTCTTTATGTGTCTCCAGCTGATGAATAGGCAGATGTCTGAGGCTGAGAGGAGGCTAGCTGTCTATTGAGATGTAGAGAATTTGGGAAGTATATTATTTTGTAACTTTCAAGGACAAGAATGCATTTTAACAGTTTTGAAAAAAATGTCTTTTAATTTGTATGACCTACAGCAAAATAACTTTAAAATAGAATGTGTATTGTAGTCTGTATTTGACTGGGTCCATATCATTTAACTTAAAAATACTAAATACAATTTTCAAGGAGTTATACTAAAAGTGGTCAAAGACTGGGGCTTTGACCTGGAGAAGCTTAGTATGTATGTGTTTGTATGTGTTGTGCCCATATATACTAGAAGCAGATATAGAGACAGGAGAGAGGAGAGAGGAGAGAGGAGAGGAGAGAGAGAGAGAGAGAGAGAGATGAGCAGAGGCAAGTGGATGGATTGGATGTCTGTGAGACCTAGGCCAACCTGGTCTACATAGGGAGTTCCAGGACAGCTGAGGCTACAGGGAGACTCTGTCTAAAAATTGAGAGATAGATTAATGAGATAGAGATGAGAGAGAGAGAGAGAGAGAGAGAGAGAGAGAGGAACTGGCTTGTCCCAGAATGGGAGGAAGAGCAGTGGATTAGCTACCTCAGTTGTTATAATAAGGACATCCACAATTATTTTACCATATTAAACAACACTGAGCTAACGGGTAAAGGAATTCACATTGATTAAAACCAAATTCATATGAGGTTATTGATATTTCAGTAAAAAGAAAGGTAGGCTCAGGTTTAACAAAGCATTTTAAGATTTATACATGTATGTTTTCTCAAATTCCTTCTTTCTTGGCATGATGAATCCATACACTTCTATTTTTTCTAAACAGTAAAAACAGACTGAAACAAAGGAAACTTTGATCTCCTCCAAACTGGGATTTCACTGAAAATGGATGGATACCTCTTCACTTAAAAATCTCCAGAATGTTCTTGAAAAATTTGAGTTTTCCAAATCAGAAGGATAAGTTGCATGGATACATTTTTCTTCTTTTGAATATGAAATTTAAAAATTTATACCATTTTTATTATGCCAAAAATAGTGAAATCTTTATTCTGTGGGTCTGAAAAAGCAACTTTTGAAGTCAGATGTATTTATCAACATACTCATTAGAGGCATTTTTTCCCCCTCCAGTTTGGAGAGAATTTGAAAACCAATACCAGTACGGTTTAGAAACTCATAATTGTTTACACATGTCTCAGTAACAAAATATATTTGGGGGGTGGCTCTTTACTCTTAGAATTTGAAACAGCTGGAAATTATTATCATTATGGTTTAAAATGTTCCAACTGGATAACGGTGTTAAAGAGAATATAACATTCTAGAATGCTTCCTTCTAATATGGACCACATATCATTTTATTACACTGAGTTTTGAGTTGTTTATGTATGGACTAGCTGATCGAGTTACATGTGAAGAAATCTGAAGAAATGGTTTCCTTCAAACAGCATCAAATAGAAAATGACCATGCCTTATCATTACTAATATTATTGGTGTACAAAAAGCCTTAGTAGCCCATTTAGATACTTCCTATATTGCAGTGACAAATTCTAATTAAATCTTTAAGAATTAGGACATCTTTTTCAATCATAACTATATCAAATAGCCTTAGGGAAATATAAAAATTATTTGAAAAAATGATTAATAAGGGACTCTGTGGCTCCCTGAACCTGTTTCTTCTAAGCAGTTAGATTATGTTAAGAGCCAAGAGGAAGCAAGGTTCAAAGGAATTCATCTAATATTTGGGCCCTGGCTATGAAAGGGGGTGAAGGGCTGTTCAGTGGCAGCATGCGGCCAGTTGGCAAGGAGGGCAGCCTGCCAGACCAAGGAGTTTTTATGATCACAGATGGACTTAGCATGGGACAGACGATGCCAGAGTCCCAGGCAGGGCAGGCTATTTTGGGGTCTTTATACCAATCATTTGTTTTTCATTCATTGCCAGTTTTGACACAGACAAATATATTTGCTTAGCTCCTAACAAAATTATGAGCCATAAACAACACTGGGAACTGCCATTATATAATTATATCTTACATGCTGGTTCCATGACCTGTAATTGCTTTTTATTTGTTGATTGGCTATTGGGGAGCTGCAGATTACCAAAGTAGGTCTCATCTTTGGAGACATCACCCCAGGAGGATTTTTTTCCAGTTATTTAAATGTGTATTGCTTAAAGTGCATTTTTCTTTTTGTAATATTTATTGATTCCAGAATGTCACATAATGTATTTTAATCACATTCAGACCCCCTTCCCCTTCTCCACCTCCTCCCCACTACCCCCCATTTCGTGTCCTCCATTATTATCTTATTTATTTATTTATTATTTAAGTTTATTTTTTAAAGATGAGGATTTTTTATTTAAATGTGTATTGCTTAAAGTGCATTTTTCTTTTTGTAATATTTATTGATTCCAGAATGTCACATAATGTATTTTAATCACATTCAGACCCCCTTCCCCTTCTCCACCTCCTCCCCACTACCCCCCATTTCGTGTCCTCCATTATTATCTTATTTATTTATTTATTATTTATTGTTTTAAAAAATATTTTATTTGTTATTTTTATTTTATGTGTATGTGTGTATTGCCTGCATGTAGGTAAGTGCACCCATGTCGTGCAATGCCTGCGGCAGGCAGAAGAGGTTGTCTGATTCCCCTGGAACTGGAGTTACGGACAGTTGTTAGCTGCCATGTGGGTGCTGGGATTTGAACCTGGGTCTTCTGCAAGAACACTGTTCTTAACCACTGAGCCATCTCTCCAGCCCCTTGATCTATTTCTTTATGAACAAATTTTGTATGCTCATAACTGTTATATCCAT
>NW_008333889.1:2097684-2125768 GCF_000622305.1 Nannospalax galili
TTATTTTTTAAAGACCTATGATTCCAATTCATACCCGACAAGTGCTCCTGGGCGTGGATCAATGCCCTGGAATCTGTTCAGCCTAGCAGGTATCATACCTAAGGAAAACTGATTCTCCCTCTCTCTTCATCCATATGCCAATAGATTCTCAGCTAGGACTGAGGCTTTCCAGGAGAATTCCTTAAGTCATAATTTATAATTGTTTCTAATTATACTACATTCCTGTCATCAAAACATTTTTCTCTTTTTATATTTTATGTTATCAAAATATTGACACCAGGGGCTGGAGAGATGGCTCAGCAGTTAAGAGCACTGGCTGTTCTTGCAGAGGGCTGGGGTTCAGTGCCCAGCACCCTTATGGCAGCTAACAACCATCTATCACTCCAGTTCCTGGGAATCTGATGCTCTCTTCTGACCTCTGAGGGCATTGTATGACACAGGTGCACTTACAGCCAGGCAAGCAATACACTCATACACATAAATAAAAATCATAAATAAAAAATATTACAAATATTGACCCTAATTCTTAACAAATAAGGGTCTGGCATAGCTTGATGCTTGTGCCATCTAGTGCAATGGTGTCTGACTGTTTTAGGAGTAACAGTCACTTTTTATTGGATTTGAGGCCCACTTCACTGGAGGGAATTCATGCCTGGTTCTGTGAACCTGGTCGAGAGCCCATGGTTGAGGAAGTCAGGCTCTGGAGAGAAGCTACTACTCTTGTTTTGTTAAATTTTCGTGTTGTCAAATTGTCTTCTTTTTTATTATTTTTATTTTATGTGTATGTGTGTATTGCCTGCGTGTATGAAAGTGCACCCATGCCATGCAATGCCTGAGGAGGGCAGAACAGGCTGTTGGATCCCCTGGAGTTATGGACAGTTGTTAGCTGCCATGTGGCTGTTGGGATACAAACCTGGGTCTTCTGCAAGAACAGCCAGTGTTCTTAACCTCTGAGGCATCTCTCTAGCCCTCAGGTCGTCTTCTAAATACTATGTCTGTACCCATGGATTAGTGGTGCGATCAGCCTTCATCAGAGAAGCTTCTTACTGCAGCAGGCAGCCATTAATGCAGAAACCCATAACTGGCCAAAGGGCCAAGAATAAGTGACAGTGGAGTGCTCGGCTCTAAATGGGACATCTGTATTGCCTCCTTCAGGGCTAAGGGGACCCCCAAAGAGGAGGCAGGAGGAATGTGAGGCCCAGAGCCTGGAAATGTGTGGTAAAAAGATTTTTTTCTGGACATGACATGGCTGTTGCACTCATGAACTCACCACAACTGTGGTGATCTACACAATATCGCTGCCATATTGGGCCCATCAGCATTTCATTATGCATGGGGTGGTGTTCATAATTAGCAGTTGTTAGGGGAGGAATGTCATTTTCCTTAGTGGTATAGCCACTGATAAGTTGTCCTTGCTCCAGTAAACAGCCTTGCATAGATGCTTGGGCAAGAAACTCCGAACTCAGTGAACCACATGCAAAAAGAACTCATGAAGGTAGGAGGGGGCTTGTTGAGAAGAAGGATTCCATCAGGAGATGGAGGGGGATGTGAGAGTGGAACAGGGTTGAAAATCACTAAAATTCATGATATAGATAGATGAAACTGTGAAACAATTTTAAACTAAAAAAATTAGGTACCCTTTTTAGTCAAGGCAAGTAGTCATCAAGTTTGTAAGGCATCAACTTTTTATCACTTTACAATGACTGTTTCTGCACTAGTAACTTTCTAAAGGCTATCAAATGGTCCCATGGATCTCAGGAAGGTGTCTACACCTGGCTTTAACCACCCTTCCATGTAAGGCTTGGCTACAAACTGCCATGAGGCTTTGACAGTGACATGTGACTTCTCTCCCTTCCTCTGCCATGGACAATGAGCATTGGTAAAATGGGTGAACCTTGAGTAAATTATTGAGGTTTACTTGTATGCAGGGTAAAGAGTTGTACCTCAGCGATCCCCTAACTCAGTAGTTTGGTGAGACATCAGAACAGCTGAGTCAAATAGCCTTACTATGGCTACAGAGCCACTGATCAGTCCTACAGCTAGGGACATGGCCTTCTACACAGGTCTCTAGTTAACAGCATCAGCCATTCAAGCCCATCTTCCCTGTGTAATGGTTACTGGTCTCATTGGCATGGTCCTTCCTCATGACCCTCTCTCATGATTTTTTCCCTGGTATTAAAATGGTGGGTGTTGAAGGTATAAATATCTTTATTTATTTGATATTTGTAAATATCTTTATTTATAATTATCTTTCATGGGGCCAGCAAGATAGCATATCAACTAAAGATGCTTGTCTTCAGCCTGAGTTTTATCCCAAGACTCACATGGTGGAAGGAGAGAACTGACTTCCAAAAGTATATCCTCTCTCTCTCTCTCTCTCTCTCTCTCTCTCTCTCTCTCTCTCTAAATAATAAATAAATAGAGTGATGGCTTTATTAAAAATAAATAAATGGAATGATGGCAAAGCAGTTAAAACACCGGTTGTTCTTGCAGAAGACCTGGGTTCAATTCCCAGCACCCACATAGTGGCTAACAACTGTCAGAAACTCCAGCTCTAAGGAGATCCAACATCCCTCTTTTGTTCACAGTCATTGTATGACATGGGTGCACTTACATACATCTATGCAATATACTCATACACATAAAATAAAAATAAATTAAAATTTAAAATAAATAAATGCAGTACAATTTTTTCTTTTATAGGAAAAAATTGATTATAAGTTTCAAATACTAATCTTCAAATTAACTCTTTGGGCCACATGGGTATTATTTTGCAAAGCCCTTTATATCTGTACATTGTATTAAATTTTTGTGTGTTGGAGTATGTTCATGTATGTGCACATGTGCATTTGGGTGCATACACACATATGTGTGCATGCATGTGGAAATCAGAGGTTGACGTTAAATATCTTCCTCAACCACTCTTCACAGACAAGATCTCTCACTGACCTGGAATTAGACAACTTGGCTAAACTGGCTGGCTAGAGAGCCCCAGGAATCCTCCTGTCTCTGGCTCCTCAGCACTGGGGTAACAAGCACACACCACCTAGTCCAGCTTTTCATGAGTGCTGGGCATCAAACTTAGGTCTTCATGCTTGCTGGCAAGCAGTTAACCAACAGAGCCATCTCCCAGCCCCAAATGATTGTTCATTTTCTTCTCTCTTTCTTTCTCTCTGCTCTCTCCTCTCTTTCCTTTCTCTCTCTCTCCCTCCCTTCCTCCCTCCCCCCTCCCTCCCTCCTGCTCCTCCCCCACACCTATTTTCCTGCTTTCAGACAAGGTCTCATGTAGCTCAAGTTGTCCTTGAACTTCTGAGTCTCCTGCCTCCACTGCCCAATTGCTGGGATTACAGGCATGTACCATCACATCTGGTTTTTTAATTTAGCACTGGGGATTGAACCCAGGACTTTGAGTATGTTCAGCAAATACCCTACCAACTGAGTAATCTCCAATAACTTTGCTAGACTTCAATAGGAAAGAAAATCTTAAAAATTTTGCCCCTTTGCCAATCTGAAGATGAATTTTATTCACCTATCTCTAAGATAATTTATACTTAAATATAGCTGGGCATGATGGCATGTGCCTTTAGACCCAGCACTTGAGAGGCAGAGGCAGGAGGATCTCTGTGAGTTCTAGACCAACTTGGTCTACATAGTGAGTCCTAGGGCAGCCAGAACTACATAACAAGACTCTGTCTCAAAAAATAGATTCACTTAAATATACTAGCTCTTTCTATTCTGAGGCATTGTCCCAAGTTCCACAATATTCAATCAGTTTTTCCTTAAAACTCAAGGGTCCTCATATTTCTGTCCCTACATGACAGATAAAGAAGGTTTCCAACAAATGGTGTGTGGCTACTCAGCTCCAGATAACAAACAGTATTTTGATCAAAAGATTTAAGACACATTATTTCACTTAATGAAAATTTCTGTCCCTGTGACTTCTCACACCTCTGAAATTCAGCTCTCATAGTTTTACGTGTCAGGTCAAGAATCACACATGCAATACTACTCTTAGAAGTGATCACAGATGACTCGAGTGATTATATTATCTTTTCCACATTGTTGGAGGACAAGATCCTGATGAGCAGAGAGCCACTGGGATTAAACAAAACCCAAAACAAACAACTAACCTCTTCTGCATTGCAGAGTGAGGCCCGGGACAATGTTTTAAAATTTGTGGTCCCTAAAATAAGGGTGGGAGTGAAAAAGAAGTGCATTAGCAGCATTTTCTAAAGAAGTTAAATACGCCAGATAGTAAAGTGTCCTAACTGTATCTTTACAAAACGTATGCCAAACTAGTGTATGACTCTGAGTGGGGAAGGCAGCTCTCAGGTATGATACATTCCCTGTTCCTGTTCTGACCATACAACCCCTATGGAAGGAAATGCCATAGCTAAATGCCCATGCAAAGTTTCTCAGCATTACCTAATTGAAACATTGGCCAAGCTCTCTTGGAACAAAAACTAGTTCTTATAGCTTGCTGAAAGAAAACACATTGATATCTCAGCCCAATGGCAATATAAATGGCCCTGATGATAGATTATTAACAAGGCCCTGTGTTTTCAGAAGCACCATTACTTACCTCATAACTACTTTGTAAACCTGTGACAGCAGCAGTGGCTACATGGCTCCTTATAGATGATTATTTCTTCAGTAAGCATTAAATTTTGCTTTGAGGACTATAACATCATTGAAGAGCCACATACAATGCCTAAGTATGATATTATTATATAGATACTAATGTTTATTATTATTACCAGAAATAAAACAATAATATGCAAAAAGTGCACTTCCTGAAAAATAATCATTCAATAAATTGAATGGTAACAATATATACTTACATAAGAAGTAGAATTACCCTTATTGTATTTGTCACTGCTAGAGGTATTCCATTTCAGACTGGGAGTTATTAGAATAGAAATTTTTATCTGAGATTTTTTATACCTCTGAAATAGCCCACAGCATTGGGGATGTGTCATTTCTGTTTTAAAATTTATTTTTATTTTATATGTGTGAGTGTTTTACCTCTATGTATTTAAGTGCACTATATGTGTGTAATGCCCATGGGAGCCAGAAGAGGGTTATTGGATCCCCTGGAATTGGAATATTGGAGTTATGGACAGTTAGCCACCATGTAGGTGCTGGGAACAGAACCCAGGTCCTCTGCAAGAACAACAGGTGCTCTTAATCACTGAGCCATCTCTCTAGCCCCTATATGTCATTTCTTGAGTTGAGGGGTCAAAACTTTCATCAGGTATTCAAAGGTATACTTTACATCTTCTAGACAGTGAAGAACCACTGGCCCAGAGTAGTCATTTGCTTTTACAGAAAGCAAACTGTGTTGCTTACCCTGTCTTTTGGAGTAAATCATGCTGTACAGTTTTTTTGGTCTCTTTCCCAGTGAAACCCTTTGTTAATTGCCAAGAGCAAACTCTAGAACACATGAAGCTGCCTGCAAGCTGTGCAGCGCTCCAGGGATGCAGATTTCATGAGTCATCCCCCATACTGAGGTGGGCTTTTTGGTTATGCACCTGCTTTCGAGTCATCCCTGTTCCTGTAAATAAACTCATCCATACTCCTTTCAGTAACCCCAAATAAGATTTCATTGGCTTTCCAAGCTAGACACTGGTCTGCTTGTTACTTTGGTCTGTCATGTGTTCCATTTGTGAGGCGGGTATATGTGTATGTTGCATCTCCCTAAGAAAAGTCTCTCGTACAACACACTGGAAGCTTGGAAGTCCCAATTGTCTTCTATATGCCATTGGCTCTGCTGTGTTAACAGTAAGGTGTAAGAGTTTGATTTTAGTAAAGGAAGTAGATGTGGTGAGCAAAAACTTTATTTAAATACTAATTTTGTGGCCATAAGGTACACTAACTCATAAGGTTTAACATCACCGTTTCACCAACACAGGAAGGCTATTTAAGTGCCAAACATTGTGAATTGAAGAGCACCTATCATGTGGGACTTTTACCTAACTTTGTAACCAAAAAGTGAATCTTATGTTTTGAGATCATTTAACACTATCTAAACTTGTTTATAATGCTATAAACTTACTAGGCCTTGTGCTCCTCTTGTAACCTAAACACACAGCCTTAATCCCTCATGACCCTTCCTTTCCCTTGATTTAAAACAACATATATGTGTGTGCATGTTGTGAGACTATCAAGTTCTTCAAATAGTGAATATTCATCGAAAGGTATGGATTATCTGATTTGTGTGGCAAACAGAAGGTGGGATTAGATTGATAACATCTGTTTGTGATTGTGTGTGTTGTTCTGGGCCAGTAGTGGTCTGAAGGGACTTAATTCTCTGATAAGACAAGTTCTTTTTTTCCCATGTGATGCTGGATGTATGTTTCCAAAAAAACAAAGAGCCAGGCCTTTGTTCAAGAACACCCTTTTGGAAGAATTCTAAAGGAACAAGCTCTTAGAATAGGTTGGGTCTCACTCTTGGTTTTAATGGATGCTAAGATTCACACTGTTTATTCAGGCTTCACAGCAATGAGGCAGCACACCACCATAGCTTCTCACATTTGCATGCTTTTAAAGAAACTGAATTCCAAAGATTGTCATGCTTTGGATGTATGTAAATGCTTCCTGGCTACTGAGAAGTACTATGCATTGAGAATGTCAGGTGACATGCTGCTCATGGAAATAACCTTGCACTTGTGTTGGTGCCATATGTGCAGAGTGTGTGATACACACAGAAGCTAAGTGTTTAAGTCAAGTGTCCTTAATGAGACTTGAAATGAACACATACAGCCTGGGTCACTGATAATGAAACGGATGCAGTCATCATAGAGCCTTCAGAGTAAAGTGGAAGGGGACGGCCAACTTTTCTACTAGGCACAGAACCTAGAACACACAATACTTTTCAGGACCTATGAAAATATTTCTATGTCTGAGTGTAGGCTAGACTAAGCAGTGATAGCTGGCAGAAGTACTAAAAGAATCTTCAAGAACTGTTTTTAGGGGGCTGGAGAGGTAGCTTATTGGTTTATATCATTGGCTGCCCTTCCAGGGGATCAGGATTTGGTTCCCAGCACTCAATGGAGGCTAACAAACATCGTTAACTCCAGTTCCAGGGGATTGAACACCCTCTTCTGGCCTTTCAAGCATCACAAAACATGAATGCTCCTACATATATGCAGGCAAACACTCACACACATAAGAAAATAAATAAAATAATTTAAAAAGTTTAAAAAATACTTATGGGGGAATGCATGCCATGGTGCACACATGGAGGTCAGAGGACAACTTGAAGAAGTCAATTATCTCTTTTAACCATGTGGGACCTGAGAACTCAGGTTCTCAGGTTTAGTGGCTAATGTCTTTACCTCCTGAGCCATTTTTCCAGCCCCATAAATGAATTTTTGACAGGATATTTTCAGTGTATGGAGGAACTAACATGATGCAACCACACTACAAGTTGAGGAACATCTACACCTAAACCCCATCTTTGCCACTGATTGCACAGAAAGATTGGACAAGGTTTCTAACTTTCTAAAGACTTGGTTTCTTCATATACATTTCTAGAAAAAAAGGGGGTGGGGAAAGAGGGTTTAAAAAGCTTAACCATGTCCAGAGTTGTGAACACTAAATATGACAGGATGGCAGAATGCTAGAGTTAATGTTTGGCACATAATAAAAGTTCTGCAGATGTTGTGTTAATACTCCTGCTGCTGTCCCTGTTGCTCTTACTGTCTTCAGCCTACAGCACACAGTGTATTTAGAACAAAGGACTTGGCAGGCACTTCGGACTCATTACTGACTGAGAGTGTGTCAGGACAGCACAGATTCTATGTTTGGAAAATTTTTCGGTAAACTGAAGCAGGAAAGATGACTAATGTATTTTATCAATTGGGAAACATTGTTTTGGTTTAAAAACAATGATTGGTAAATGCATTCCTGTTCTCTTATTATATAAATATTTGTTAATAAATTAGGCAATCACCACTCTGAGCTACTTTATGCTACTTCTCTGTGATGGTGGACAAGTGCAAAAATGAATGAGAGAATTGTAGAGCATTTTTAAGCACTGAATTGGAATTACTCACATATCACCTAGTAACTCAATCTAAATGGCTAGTTTCTTTTTATAAAGTAATGAAATATGCAGCTAAATGCTGGGTAGTTTTAAGAATTTTATTTCTCTTTCTTTGGTACTTTCCCTTTGTGAATAATAATCCATTTAAAAATGAAAA
This sequence comes from Nannospalax galili, assembly GCF_000622305.1. NCBI lineage: Eukaryota > Metazoa > Chordata > Mammalia > Rodentia > Spalacidae > Nannospalax > Nannospalax galili. The sequence goes on from NW_008333889.1 coordinate 2,105,889, forward strand.
CCGGTTCTAGAAAATATATCCATGAAATATAGTCCTTTAAAAGGCTTCTGCTGTGTGACCTTTTTATAGATTTTATTTATAGTTCTTCTCTGACACAATGCTTTGGGGGCAAAATGTACATGAGACCATAGATCAGCTACACAAATAAACTTCTGTGGAGTTACACCATTATCCATGTCAAAAATTTGATTTGGAAAGAAATAGTAAAAGAAATATTTCTCCATATGTATTTCAATTTCCTTAGAACATAAATATATTTTACTCTCTCCTAAACATGACATTTCCAGCCACAATAACAGTTTATTTATTACTTTTAAAATCTTTCTTCTTAGCAGAAAGTCGTACATATTTACGGGTAAATCAAAATGAAACAATAGTTTGTTAGATGATATGTTAAGGCTTCATTAAGAACATGTTTTCTATAATTGAATACTAATGTGATTGTCATAATTACACTAGACAGAAAATATGACTGATTAATAAGCAAAATAAAGAACTGCCAGAATAGTACCACTAACCAAAAGTGATTAGAATGTAAGTACAATAAAAGATAAGGATTCTTCAGCACAGTATTTAAAGGATGCATTTATGTTATTCACTTATTCAACCCACAGAAGTAGAAAAGGGGAAGAATGCTTCCTGGCTTAAGTAATTGGCTTTTAATTGGTGTTGATTCTGCCCCTACAGAGATATTGGCAATGTCTGAGGACATATTTGTCACAACTTAGAAAAAGGATCTAATTAATGTTCAGATGGCCTCCCCACCTGCCCCCATACATACACAATTATCCATCTCCCAGTGTCAATAGTGCTGAGGTTGAGACAGATGGCCCGAATCTAATCATTTATATCAGTCACATGAAATTGTTCTCTGTCATGTATAATAACTAAACCAAGAGTTGCCTCTGGGAAACTGTATACAACTACCAACTTGCATAAGAATAACTGAAATAAAGATGTTAAATAAATTTAAATAGTTTATTATGGCCAAGTAATACTTAACAATGCTTAAACATATAAAGTATACAAAATGGCTTATATCTTAAAGATCCCACTATCCGTATGTATGAGTGATTTTCCTGCATGTACGTAAGTACATCTGTGCACGCAATGCCTAAGGGGATCAGAAGAGGGCATCAGATCCCCTGGAACTAGAGTTAGGGATGGTTGTTACCCACTTTGTGGGAGCTAGGAACTGAACCTAGGTCCTCTGCAAGAGCAATCAGTGCTCTTAACCACTGAGCCATCTCTCCAGCTGCTATATAGTGATTGTTTTTAATTGACTGTTATGCTTTATAAATTTTCTTTCTCTTCACTATTAATCTTCTGGTGAAATAGTAAAGTGAAGAGTTGATGCCCCAAAGGAAGGAGAACAAAGGAAAGAGAAATGAGGGGGCTTGGTGGCTCTCAAATTGAAATTTTGTGCTTCGGCTATTTGAAGGTGAATTGCTTTCTATGTTTGTTATGATTTGAATGACCCCCAAATTTATGTTAAAACAATTTCCACTGTAGTAGTACTAAGATTAAGAGCGATGACCTTTTGGATTCGATTAGGTCATGAGTGCAGAGCTCTTTTGAGTGGCTTAGTGCCTTACTAAAGATCTGGAATGCCTGTGCGTGGCTTTGTGCCTTATGAACAGATGGAAGGAAACAGCTGAGGCCCTTGCTTTGCCCTTTGGTTCCTCCCCATGTGGGGTACAGCTTGTGTCCTGTTTGCATTTTTGTCTCTACTACCCTGAATATATGCAGAAGACCTTGACAGCCCAAGTGTCAGGTCCTTGATCTGTACTTCTCTGCCTCCAGAACTGTGAGAAACACATTTCTTTATACAATGTCCAATCACAGGCCTTTTGCTATAGTAACATATATGAATGAAGACAGTGCTAATTTTAACAATAGACTCTATTAAGCCAAAATCTAATTTGAATTATAAGAAATTGTGATTATTTCTTTTACCAGGAAATAAAATGTGAAAAATTTCCATTTAGGATCGTATGTATAGTTTTTGGGGACTTGGAAAAACAAAACAAAACAAAAACCAAGACAGGGATTAGAAAGATTGCTCAGGAAATAAGAGTACTGGCTGCACTTGCAGAGGACCCAGGTTCCATTTCCAGCACCCATGTGGTAACTAACAACCATTGGTAACTCCAGTTCCAGGAGATCTGACACTTCTCTGACCTCCACAGGCATTGCATAACACAGGTGCACTTACATACATACAGGCAGTACATTCATACACATAAAATAAAAATAGCCAATAAAATATTCAAAAGTAAAGAAAAACAACAAAAACCCAGCCTACGAGATAATTTGCAATAGCTCACTATGAACTTTAAGAATACAATGGAAGAAAAACAAAAGAAAGGAAGATAAAAGAAAAAAAACTTTTAAAGTTTTATGATGTATATCTGCTTTTCTCTAAGTTTAATTTGGAAATTCTCAAGTGCCTAAGAATTGATCAAGATTGAATGATCAGGAATTGATCAATTGATTTTGTTCAGAGATCTTCTGTCTTCCCTGGTAAGTCCTGCCCACTATGCCTTGACTCCCCCACAACCCAAGCAAATCCAATCTCCCCATAAAACATTATGTTTTCCTTGTAGCCTTGGGAACAGGCAGGACTACCCTCTTAGTCCAGACCAGTGAACCCACTGCCTCCTGATCCCCTGCATCCAGAGCAGCTCAATCCTTCGGTCTAGCTTTTTAGAGCCGTCACAGCCTGTTCCCAATCCCAACTTGCTTACTATTCCTAAGGCCAGCCTTCTTCCCTGGTAAATCTGATTCCATCCACTATGCCTTGACTCCCCCACAACCTGAGCAAACCCACTCTCCCTTCTAGCCTTGGGCACAGGCCTGCTTTTGCTCTTAGCACTCCAAATCTCTGGACTATCCTCATAGTCCAGACTTGCCCACTATGTCCTGATCCTCTGTACTCAGACCCGCTCAATTTTTCAGTGTAGTTTCTTAGAGCTTTCATGGGCTGTCCTGACCCCCAACTAGACTTTGTACTCCTGAGACCATCCTTCTACCCTGGATGTCAGCAACCCAAACTTGCCTTAAATTCCCTAGACCAGACTTCGCCACTGTTAAATCTGATCCTGCCCTTGGTGCCTTGACTCCCCTATAACCTAAGCAACTTCAATCTCCCAAACCCCACATCCTGTTCTCATTCTAGACTTGGGTGCAGGCCCACTTTTGCTCTTAGCATCCCAGATCTCTGGACCATTCTCTTTCCTCCAAGTGGTGGTGACCTTTCCAAATCATACTATGTCCATCCTCCTACACTGGGACCACCTACAGCCCCTGCCATAGCTGCAGGGGTAGGCTTCCCTGCCCTCTAGTAGGGGCCCAGACGTTTGCAGACTGCCTGAGATTGCCTGAATTCAGCCACCACCTAGCAAGCTTCCCAAATTGTGCTGTGCTTGCTCACTAGAGAAGCCCATACCTAAGGAGGAGACTTGAGAGGATCTGATTCTCACCTGACTTGGTCCTCTGCAGGAACTCCTGAGTAACTGGACTAGAGCCATCTGTTCCCTCCAATATAAAATCAAAAGAGAGAACCTGAAGCCTAGATCAACCAGCTTTTCATACCAAATAAGAAAACAACAAAGGCACATTGAGTATACAGACAGAAACAGACTTAAACTCAACAAAGGAAGGCTTGAGTCTCACAACAGAATCAGAAACAACAAAAGAAATCCACATGCCAAAAATCACAATAAAAAAATAATAATATGAAAAACCCAAATAATATGTCCCCACCAAACAACAGCAGTCCTGTAGAGGAGTTCTACAAGAAACCCCTGGAGATAACCCAGAACACATAATTTAAAAGAACAATAATAAACATGATCAAAGAATTCACTGAATTTAGAACACACAAACAAGCAAATCAAAGAAGTAAAAGAAGGGATAAGCTTCTAATTGAATTCACAAAAGAGTTAGAAATATTGAAGAAAATTCAGGCTGAAATGAAGGACATGAAACACTCAATAAGCTAATTAGAAATGACAGGAGAAAGCAACACCAATAGAAAGAATAATACGGAAAGCAGAATATCAAGACTAGATGATAATGTTGATGAATTAAACCACTCAAGCAAAGATTATGAAAACTTAAGAAAGCACAGGAATGGAATATTCAGGAAATGTGGAACACTATGAAAAGACCAAATTTACCCATCATAGGCATAGAGGAAGGAGAAGAATCTCAGGATAATGGTGTGGACCAGATCTACAACAGGATTGTAGGAGAAAATTTCCCAAAATTAAAGAAAGACATGCCCATACAAATACAAGAGGCACATAGAACACCAATAGACAGGACCAGAAAAGAAAATCCCCACAGCATATCATAGTAAAAACACTAAACACACAGAAAAAAAGAGAGAATACTGAAAGCTGCAAAAGAAAAACAAGTCACATATAAAGGAAAACCCATTAGAATTACAGCCAACTTTCCAGTGCAAAGTATGAAAGCCAAAAGAGCCTAGACCAAAGTACTCCCAGTTCTAAATGACCATAGATGCTAACCCAGAATACTTTATGCAGACAAAAAAAGTCTATTATAGTTGGAGGGGAAAAAAAAAAACCTTCCATAGGTTGAAAGAATTCAGGTCTACAAAATTAGCCCTTCAGAGAATTCTTAAAGCAATACAAAGAGATGAAGAAAGGAATGACGATACCCAAGAGAGAAACTAAGTGGAGGTATAACTGTGGAAATGCACAGTTAGACCAAGAATGCAAATGGAAATCAAAATGACAGGAATCAACATACATCTTTCAATAATAACCTTAAATATCATTGGACTGAACTCTCCAGTCAAAAGACACAGGTTAGGTAAATGGATTAAGAAACAATATACACCTTTTTTTTTTTGTCTGCAAGAAACCTATCTCACCTTCAAGGACAGGCCCTACCTTAAGGTGAAACGATGGGAAAGAATATTCCAAGCAAATGACACTAAGGTACAAGCAGGGGTTGCAATTCTAGTAATTCTGTCAAAATATACTTCAAGATAAAACCAATCGAAAGAGATAGGTTGAAAGAGTTCAGGTCCACAAAATCAGCCGTTCCTTCTGACTAAAGGAACAATTTACCAAGAATATATTACAATCATGAACATATATGCACCAAACTCTGGTGTGCCCAACTTCATAAAAACAGTACTACAGGACTTTAAGACACAGATTAATCCTAACTCACTAGGGGACTTCAATACCCCACTATCTCCATTAGATAGGTCAATGGGATAAAGAATAATAGAGAGACATCTGAATTAAGCAATACTATACATCAAATGGACCTGACAGTATTTCTGGAATTAAATGGAAAGGACAATACAACACAACAAAACTTCTGGGACACTTTAAAAGCAGCCTTAAGAGGGAAGTTTATAGCCCTAAGTGCCTACATTAAAAAAAATCAGAAAAACACAAATAAATGACTTAACATTGTGACTCAAGACTCTTGAAAGGCAACAACAAATTAAACTCAAACTCAGAAGACAAGAAGAAGTAACAAAAACCAGAGCAGAAATTAATGAAATATAAATAAAGAAAACAATACAAAGAATCAATGAATCTAAGAGCTGGTATAGACAGACGCTTAGCCCAGCTAACCAAAAGAAAGAAAGCAACTCCAAATCAACAAAATCAGAGATGAAAGGGGAAACATCACAAAGACAACAAGAAGATCCAGGACATTATAAGGGAATACTTTAAAAACTTCTATGCGATTAAATTTGAAAACCTAAAAGAAATGGATGTGTATCTAAAAACATGGGACTCACCAAAGCTAAACCAAGAAGAGATCAACAGCTTAAACAGACCCATAACATATAAGGAAACTGACACAGTAACACAAAACCTCCTGACTAAAAAAAGCCCAGGCCTAGATGGATTCACAGCAGAATTCTACCAGACATTTAAAGAAGATCTATATCCAACACTACTTAAATTATTCAAAAAGATAGAAATGGAAGGAGAGCTCCCAAATTCCTTCTATGGTGCCAGGATTACTATAATACCCAAAGCAGGTAAAGATACAGCCCCCAAAGAAAACTATAGACCCATATCCTCAATGAACATAAATGCGAAATTTCTCAACAAAATACTTGCAAACCGCATATAGACACACGTCCGAAAAATCATCCACCATGATCAAGTCTATGAATTTCCCAGGCATAAGTGACACATCTACAATGCAACTGCTACACCTAATACTCACAGAACTTAGAACAGGAGTAAAGAGGACACTAATGAATCTCTCGGTTCTCATTAATGAAGTTCTCTCATGCAACAGAGGGCCAGGAACACAAAAGTTCACAAACGGCCAAAGCATAGAGATTAAGGGTCTGTACATGCTGGTTCTTGGATGTGACTTCTATATTAAACTTCACCCACCCAGGGCTCAGGGAGCATTGTGGAAGAGGGGGAGGAAAGATTGTAAAAGCCAAGGAGAAGATGGATAACCATGTGGAAACAGAGTCCTACAAGCCCCTGGGACCCTGCTCATATGAATCTGGAGCAATGGTGTCAGCATACACAAGTCCCATGCAAACTGAAGCAGACGAAACAAAACAATAGGAGTGGGGAAGTGGACAGTAGACCCCAGTCTTAGCTGAAGAAATATTGGCAACTGATTACTGCTGGGTGAAAAAGAGCTGATAAAGTGAGGGACTTTAGATAAGCTAACTAGACTGCAGTAGATGAATTTTCACTGAGAAACGTCTGGGGACACGAACTTGACACAATAGGCCTTAACACAAATGACAGAGTGTATTTCCAGTGTGGAGCTATAAAAGGGTGCTAGTGGAGATGAGGGTATAAAGACGGTTAAGGTTGATTAAGATGTTGTGTATGAAATACACAAAAATTCAATAAAGACAATTTTTTTTTAAAGATTAGAAGTTTTACCTTTCCCACTTTCTATTGAAACCTTTTCCTTAGTCTCAGCTAGTAAAATCTAAGGATTCTAATGAGATTAAACAGCAACTTTCATTGTCAGCTTTGCTGGATTTAGATTTACCTAGAAAACACCTCTGGGTTTGTTTATGAGGGCATTTCCAGAGAGGTATAAATGAGGAGAGAAGACCCAGCAATACCATCCACAGGCTGGGATTATGATCTGAATAAAAATGGGAAGCTGAGCCGAGCACTGGCATTCATCCCACTCTGATTCTTCACTAAAAATGAAATATGGCCAGCTGCCTCACACACCTGCTTCCATGTCTTCCCTGCCATGTTGGGCTGTACCCTCAAACTGTGAACCAGAATAGACACTTTCTTCTTTATCATGCTTTTGTCAGGTATTTATCCCAGCAGCAAGGACAATACCCAACACAGAAGGCTCTGGACGGAATTTTGAGTGATGCCTGAGGAGAAAATCCTACCTGTGCCCCTCCCAGTTTACCGGGCAGCTCATGCACAGCTAACTGAGCTATGTTATTCACACCACGTTTTCTGTTCACTCGTGTGACAATTTCTAAAAGAAAGGCCAAAATATACTATTGCTTATTGGACACTTTTCTGTGTTTTAAAATACAGTCCTTATTGTAGGGCCACATATAATCTTGTTAAGAACTTCTGGAAAAGATTGTTATAAATGACTGAAACACTTTTCTGTAATCATCTGTAAGATTTATCTCACAAGAATTTTCTAATATTTTTCTTCATTTTATAGTAATAAATTCCTAATATAATCTATTCTCTAAGGTAATTGCACAGGAATTAACTTGTTTCTGATCAATATGGTATTTGAGAAAGAAAACATATCTTGGAAGATAACAACACTTACTTTCTATTAACATTGTTTTTCTTAGTTTATTGAACTAAAATTTTATATGCAAATTTACCCAAATATTTCATATACACATTCTATATTGTATAGAGTAAATTATATTCATTTTTTTTGTCTTTTTGAGACAGGGTCTCCCTGTAGCCTCAGCTGGCCTGGAACTCACTATGTAGACCAGGCTGGCCTCCATTTCACAGAGATTCCTCTACCTCTACCTCTTGAGTGCTGGATTAAAGGCATGTGCCAGCATGCCCAGCAAAATTACATTAATTTTAAGTGTGCAGTTTTCATATATCTATGCACGACATAGCAACCACCCACATTAAGATACAGCATATTTTTCCAAAAGGTTCCCTCATGTTTAGCAGAACTCATACCTTCTAAATAACCAGTATTCTGACTTCTATAATCATAAGTTCATGTTACACTCTCTTCACTTCATATAAATGAAGTAGAGTATGTCTTTGCATGTTTTACATCCTTTTAATGAAGCACATTGGAGTTTATTAGGAAAAGGTTTTAACATTCATGTAAGGGTAAGCATTAAGAAGGGGAGAGGGAAGGACACAAAAGAGACGAACAGTTTCATATGCCTGAAAACTGTCATGAGCTTCTTAAGAGAGCTACCTGGATTCTATTTTATTAAACAAAGTTTTGAAAATTCTTCTATAGTATACGCATGAGTGACTAATTTTTTTTCTTAAATGTCTCGACAATATTATGCTGAGTTCTCTCCTTTGTTGTTCAATTGCTTTCCAGCTTTTAGTGATTGTGACTAAAGCTGATATGATCACTATTTTCAAGTCTATTGCTAGGTATACAACTTCATTGGGTTTTACTATAACTCCATGGAAATGTATACAGCTAGCTTTAGTAGATGCAAAGTCTTCCAAAGCCAACAAACAGTTCATAGTATCACTAGGAATATATAAAAGAAAACTTGTTCTATCACAAAAGGTAATAGTTCACTCAAAAATAGTTATAAACATAAAACACACATGCATAGATACATATATACATATATAGTGCATGCATACTTACATAGAAACACCTTACTTCCTGGTTTTGTTCACTGTTTTTACACTTGGGGCATAGGTCTCTTGTTTCCCGAGTCAGGAAAGTACTAAGGTACATAACCCCAAAAGAGCAGAAGAGTGAAAAACTAAGGGAGCATGTTTTTCTCCAAATTCTAGCACAATGTTTCCTCAACAAAACAGATCAGTCTATTCCATTAAAGTGACATCCAACAAGCATGGGAATGAAGAAAACTGTATCATCTCCTTTTGAAGGATGGCCACTAAAATCAATATATTAAAGGTTCAGGGAAGTGCTATAATAAAACAGAATTTACTTTGTTCAATCCATTACTTCATGAAACTACTTGGCCAAGGAACTCTATGTGTATTTTTTGGCTTTCTCTTCTTTGAGGGGAGACAGGCTTTCATTATAAAGCACTGGTTGACCTAGAACTTGTTATAAAGACCAGGATGGCCTGAAACTTGTGGCAATCCTGACTTTGTGTTTTGAGTGCTGGGATTACAGGTATGTACCACCACATCCAAATATCATTTTTATAGTACACTTATAACTTTCCTCTTTTTTTGCTTTGCTTTTTATCATTCTTTAGAATAATGTAAAATTCCCTTTGATTTAGTGATGATTCATAAGTTTGAGATTTGTATTTCCTTGAAAAAATAAAAATCTCAGGAATGAATACCATTATGAAATAGTATTAAGCTTTTGATAATATATGTGTGAGAAGTGGTGATGGGGAAGGAGAAGGATTACTACATCTGACCATTAAATGAAAATACAAACATGGTATTCTTACTGTCCAGGGAGACCCAGTTGGCCATATCCATATCCTTCTTTAGTCCTCTCCTTCAAACCTCCTCTTATCATGTGCATCCTTTTGACATTACACTTGAATATTTGTGATAATATTTTCTGAATGGATCAGGAGACAGATGACCACGGTACTAATTCTTACCTCCCTGGCATCATCTGTAGTGAGGTTACATGCATGATGTAAGAAAACATAGAATGTTATAGAAACAGTGTGTATTTTTTTAAAATAGAAGAAAAGGAGAAATATGACAAGAAGAATGAAATCAGAGGGCAATTTTCACTCTCCTCCAAAACTAACAAGACTGCAAAAAGGAACGTGATCCTCAAAGGAGAGTCAACAGACTTGAGGAGTGATTAAAGTCTGAGGCATGATTGAGAACTATTCTATGCCAAGTAAATTTAATTTCATTTATCCGGTGTCCTTTATGTAAAAATATTCCACGAGTTTTCCCTCTCATTCTTTGCAATAAATTCCATTGAATCCAGCTTAAAATTTCCAAAAGGAGACTCAGGGACAAATCCAATAAGAACAATAAAATTTAAATGGGAAATATAAAACCAATTTCATAACTGCTAAAAATATTATTAAAAATAATAACCATGATAAATGCTGAGAGCAGGGTGTAGTGACCACACTGAAAAGCAAAACTGCAGGCAATAAAGCATTGTGGATGCCCTCCCTCTTCTGCGGAGACCACAGCTTAGACTTAGGAGCACATGGTTGCTTATAATAATTTTCACTTGGCACATCTCAACTGCATTAATGAATCATTCCCAATTCAAATCAAGTGCAAATATAAAATCCACTCACTTGTACAAAACCACATGCTATGAAGTCCTCAAAGAAGGGAAGACTTGGGCGGTCTTCTCTATAGATGGTAAGTTTATATGTTATTAGGGTGTCGCCTTCTGCTAGAGAGTCATCCACCACAAGCAAGGAAATTTTGTTCATTCCTAGTCCCAGAGGGTAGCTGGCAAAGCTGGAGTGGGCAGGTGGTAGGGGAGAGGGAGAGAAGAGGATGAGAGAATATGAGTGGAGAACATTTCCTCTACCCCAGCAGATCAGACATCACTGTTTATTATTGTAATTCTTGGGCTTGTTATTTGCACAAATATGTAAGGTCTGCATAATTTTGTAAGAAACCTAAAATATGGAAAAAATGAAAGTGCCCTTTCATAGTTCTTTGCTATGCCAAGCGCCACCTTGCAGAACAAGTTACATCCTTCATCAACTAGAATGAAAGAAACTAATATTTTTTTTATTTTTTCAGAAGAAGCATTTCATTACAGCTTTAACATACTCATTAACAGAGAAACTAATATTTATTAACTGTTTTTCAGGGTTAGGCATTATCTCTAATACAGTACTGTATACAGAATTATGATGGTCTTTATTTTAAATATAGAGACTATTACATAGAACTGGTAAACAAATTGCCTTAAATTACATGGGAGACTCAGGTGGTTTAGAGTATTTGAATGCCCTTTTCTTTCTTTTACACAGATTAGACTTAGGAGCACATAATAATTCTTTCTTTCTTTCTTTCTTTCTTTCTTTCTTTCTTTCTTTCTTTCTTTCTTTCTTTCTTTATTGGCTTTCCTCCCTCCACCCCTCCATCCCTTCCTCCCTTCTTTCCTTCCTTCTTTCCTTCCTTCCTTCTTTCCTTCCTTCTTTCCTTCCTTCTTTCCTTCCTTCCTGAATATAACTCAGAGCTTTGACTTCCTTCCCTCCTTCCTTCTTCATTCTAAGGCTTTTCTTCTCTTTACTTTCTTCCTTTGCTTCTCCCTTTCTTCCTTTGTTTTGAGACACATTCTCATGGATTTCAGACTGACTTCAAACTCACTGGGTATTGTGTATGCTAGGTAAGCACCCTACTGATGGAGATATATCCATAGCCCATACCCTCTTTTCTTTATATTAGATTTAACTGTCAGCAATGCCAAATGCATTCTTTCCATATACCATAGAACTGTATCTTCCTTTCTATGGACACTGCATGTGATAAGCTTCTATTCCTTGCTCAAAATTTCAGACAACAGAGTTGGTGTCTGTCATAGTTAGCTTTGCTTTTCAACTAGACACATGTGGGAAGATGGAACCTCAACTGAGGAATTTCCTTCATTATATTGGCCTGTGGACAAGTCTGTGGAGAATTTTCTTGATTGCCAGTTGCTCACTGTGGGTGGTGTCATTCCTGGGCAGATGGGTCTGAGCTGTATAAGAAAGGTAGCTGAGCATGTCGGAGGAAGCCATGCAGTAAGCAGCATTCCTCCATGGTTTCTGCATCAGTTTCTGCCTCCAGGTTCGTGCCTTGGCTTCCCTTGATGATTGACTGACTAACCTATAAGCCAAATAAGGCTTCCCTTACAAGTTAGTCTTGGTCAGTGTTTTATTATAGCAGTAGGAAGCAAAGTAGGGCAGTGTCTTTCAAAAATATCTAGAAAATAACAACAATAAAATAAGTAAATAATTTCTGTAAGATGAGGATTACACCCACAAATTTTCACCCTTGGCTGTCCAGACTAGAGAAGTTGGCTTGGGGCAGAAGAAGGTTACTGTTCATAAGCAGCAGCTCCAACAATCTGGAAACATAAAAATGACAAGAAATGGAGTTCTTCTTGATGACCATCCCCCAACATTTTATATAGAAAGAGTCTCTCTTGTTACTGAATTGGTACAAAGATTAGTTACAGGTTGTCCATAGATTGGTAGAGTACCGGTGTGTGCTTTCTAATCACACTAGGCCTAAAGGGGAAGGCTTTCACACCCTGTCATCCTCTCCAGACGGCCTGTGGCTCAGGTTTTCTGGACCACTTTCAAAAGTTGGAGCAAACATCTGCTTCCCACTGAGAAGTCTCAACTCAGCCCCAGCCCACATCCCCGTACCTTGGCCCTGTCCGCTCCTGCAGGTGCACCTCGCACTGACACTTAGAAGTCTCCGCCCCAATCATCACTGTTACCACATCAAATGGCACTTCACAATAATAATCTTTGATCTTCGGATTAAATTTAGGATTTAGTTCCAAATGTGGACGTGTGAAGATCTGCTTGATATGGCATAGCATGTCTTCCTCTGTTGCAAAAACAGAAAGGCAAAACCAGCTGTGAAATAAAGACAGATTTTTCAAACCACATAAGATTGGGATGTTTTCTCCTTGTGTTCCTTTATATGGTTTCAGTGACCAGCAACTGTCCCCTCAGTACCTGGACATCAGCTTGATTTCCAATTTTTTGAATATAGGGAACTTACATATCACAGTTGCTCTCTTTATTGGTGTGATACAGATGTTTTTGTTTTTGTTTTTCTCAGTCCTTGAAAGTATAAAGGCACAGGAGGTGGGAGAAATGTCTCTCCTGTGGGCTGATAACATTCTCATGATATATATGGTATATCAATTAACTGTGTAAATGGAGACAATGACTCTATGGGATGGTGACAGAAGGGAACCAGCAGGCAATCAGGAAACTTTCTAATGAAAAATGTCATTGCACTACTATTAGGTTGATAAAGGAGTGCACAGCAGTAGCGTGGAACAAAGTACTGTGCTAAGCATCCACAAGAACATCCTGAAAGCCCTTTCTTCCCAAGTCACCTCAACATGGAAAAAAGTCATACTTTAAAAAAAAAAAGGAAGCTCTCTAGCCTGTTCAAACCTATTCTAGAATCTATAATGTCACAGCATTGACAATGAAACACTCAAGAAAGCTTTCCAATGCAAGTTTTACAACTGTGAAGTAAAACTGTGAGTGGCATATCCACCAGCCACTGTCAAATTATATCTGATATTAATATTTGGACTGAACCAACTGTACAAAGCTTAGCAAAAAGGCTTTCAAAGACATACCCACAGGCATTTTATGTTATTGTTTATAATAGTCAACAACATCCCAGAAAAGATAAATATGGAAAATTCTATTGAAATCAGCAGTGACAGTATCCTTGCATTGCATTTGTATAAAATGTTCAAGGATATTGAACAGCAGAGCAGTGAAAAACAAGATGGAATTTAGTGTGAGAAGCCATGGAACTGCAGCTAGCAAAAAGGCAATATTCTGCTAATTATCTTTCTCTACTTTTATACAGCTATCACAAGGCTTCCTCTGAAATCAAATCTGATGATTTCTTTCAAATTTGCAGTAGTTTCTCATCATTTCCAGAGTCAAAGAAGGGAGCCAGGCATTTCACAAGCCCTTCCTTGTTTTGCTTTCCACTGCTTCTTCTGTTTGTCCTGAACTTTGTACTTCACGAAGAAAAAAATTCTCATGGACCTGGGAAAGCATCACTAAGTGCAGGGGAAGAGAAGCCATCAATCATCTGGCTCTAGGTCTGAGAACCAGGTCTCAAAACAATGAAAATGAATGCTATACATTCTGTCCTCTATTCTGTGAATTTCTCAGCTTGTGGGAGGAAAAAAGAACCTTCAAGAATAAATTAGAGCAACAATAGTATAATATATACCTTGTAATTTCATTTTGTGGTAAAGTCTTAATAAAAAAAAAATCAAGTCAGTTTTGTTGAGCCACTCAGGGATTTGGGTAAACCACTTGCTTAATTGTACTTGAAAGAGTCAATCAAAGATTATTGATACACATAGGTAGACTGCATCTATATTTTACTAATCATAATAATAAGCCTTAATATCTTAAAATTATGAATGCAGAGAGCATTATGAGAATTCATTCTGAAGGTGATCATAGCTTTAAATTCAAATTCAATAGTTTTTTTAATAATGTATCAATTTTTTAAGCCAAAGGTTTTTCCCCTAGAATATTTTCAAGGATAAGCACAGCACAACTAGGAGATTGAGAGTCATGAGATTCGATTCAAATGAATGTTCTGTCCACAGCACAGCACTAACAGAACAGAGCAACAATAAGCGTTCAAGTTGGAAGGCCACTGCCCAGCCAGAAGGGCACGAAGACACTTTGTGCTCAGAGCCAATTTAATGAACACTAAGGCAGTAGACTGCTTTATCAAAATGAATCACCGAAGATACTTTTTTATTTTTCTTTTTGTTTTATTTCATTTTAATACAGGGTTTTTCTACACATCCCACACTGACCTTAAACTTGTGATCTTCCAGCCTCGGCCTTCCCAGCACTGGGATTACAGGCCTGTACCACCACTCCTGACCAAGAATATATTTTTATAAGGATTCAGTGAGAATTCATTTTCTTTAAGTTTACATTATTAACATTTCTTTTTATATTTCACTGGAGTGGTCACAGTTTTTCAAAGGAGGCTTGTACTTACTATAAATTGAACCTCACCCCTACACGAGATTAAAATAAATGTGCAATTATTTTCTTAAGATATTTGCAAATGCTCTTTTCTCCCAGAAACTTTTGCACCTCTGGGTAGGGTGCTGTGTCGCAGAGTCCTGCTTGAAAGTTGATTTAACTCTGACATCATCGCAGCTAAATGGAGGTTGCTGCCTGTAAACACCTGGCATATCCCTGGCATCTTTCCCAGCCCAGTCCTGACTTGTCTCGGGCCAATTTACTTCAGATCTATGGAGAACCCAGTGCAAGGGATGGTGGTAGCAGACTGCTTAACCTATTTGGCAAGCAGACATTGGAAAGCTGTTTGAAGTTTGGGTTGTTTTTAATGATTTCTTTTAACCACAGACTTTTATTGCTCTCTTGAGGGATCATCGTAACTCATATTAAACACAAGAAGAGCCTAGACTCTTAAAGATAATCCCACCTTCTCAGGAGCATCATCCAGTATATTTTTAAATCTTATATTATGACATAAAAGTAGAAAGATTAATTATGAAGATCCTGGTAGGACTCGTTTTTAATCAGGAAAAACAAACAAACAAAAAAAACCTGGAACAAAGTTGGCAGGCTTATCTAACACATTCCTCTTATCTATAGGGAACTGAACATACTGACCTCACCCAGAAAGTCCTTTCATTTGGAAAATAACACAGAAGCCTAAAGAGGTAAGAGGACTTTCCCATGTTGCATCTAGCCCCAGGCCTAGAGCAGAACAGACTCTGAAAAAATGTTGCTATAATTTTGCTCCTTGTTCTCTCACTAACCTTGTTCCAATCTTTGCAGTACCAGGAGCAGCAGTGACCCGTGAGGAAAGCGAACCAGGCCTTTGTAGGTATGGGAGATTGGTGGTATGGGTTGAACATATGCTCTCTTTTCCCTGTTAAGTACAGCAGTACTTGAAAATCTTATGTCTGTATTTGGGATGACTTGTTCATTTTCTTAAACTCTGTTACTATATTGCTTCCCAATCTAGCATGATTTTTATGAAAGTACTGAAACACAGTGATTTAATAACATGTATCTTAGTAGGTAACAAGTTGGATTTTATTAAATTAAAAGGCTTCTAAACTCAACCTAAGTTCAAATATTACATTTTTTTCAACTTTCATGTTTTATAGGAATTGACTTTTTAAAAATTTTTTGGAAGACTAAATTTTTAAAACACATGGTTTAGCAAAAACTATAGATGAATTGATAGGCATGGCTGTATTTTAAGAGGTGTGTGTTTGTGCTGGATAGCTTCAGGTGTCAACTTGACACACCTGGGTAGAAGGACCCTCAACTGGGGCATTTCCTCTATTGGACTGGCCAGTGGTCATCTCTGAGGAGCTTTTTCTTGATTGTTGAGTAATGTGGGAGGGCTCAGTCCCCTGTGAGTGGTGTCATTCCTGGGAAGTGTTAGGGTTCCAAACAGCAGCAGCTTCCCTGCTCCCCAACAGGGACCGACAGATTTTAGAGCCCGAAAAAGGGAACTGAGCTGCTGAGAAGCAGCCTCCCTTTCCTCTGATCTCCAAAGATAAGATAAGCAGATTCTACCTGTTAACCAGAGATTTTAGAAGTTGTTTATCACAACAGCTTTTCTCTTATCTTAAGAGGGAAAAAGTAAACACTTCCAGACCCTAATCCGCCCTTCCCAGACATCTTTCCCTTCCCTGACATCTTTCCCTTCCCTGACATCTTTCCCTTCCCTGACATCTTTCCCTTCCCTGCCCTTCGCTGATATCTTTCCCTTCCCTGGGGGAAACGTGTCTTGTGCGAAATAAAGCTGTATCCCGCTGAGAATTCTATCTGTGCCTCGCTGCCTCCTCCATCGCGCTCTCCTCTCTCCAACATTTTTACCTATCAGGAAGGTGGTCCTTGGTCATAGAAGGAAGCAGGCTGAGCACAGGCAAGAGGAGCAAGCCAGTAAGCAGGAGACCTCCATGGTTTCTGCTTCAGTTCCTGCCTCCAGGTTCTTGCCTTATTCAAGTTCCTGCCTTGGCTTCCCTCAGTGATGGGATGTTACTTGGAAGAGTAAGATGAAATAGACCCTTTCCTCTCAAAGTTGGTTTCAGTCAGTGTTTTATCACAGCAATAGAAAATAACGAGGACACTGTTGAATGGCGTTAGTTAACACCTTGACACACCTGGTTAGAGGAAACCTCAGCTGAGGGATTGTTTCCACTGGATTGACCTGTGGCCATGTCTATGGGGCATTTTTTTTTTTTTCATTTTTGAGTGATGTGGAAAGGCCCAGTCCACTGTGGATTGTACCACCCCTAGCAGGTGGTCTTGCTATAAGAAAGCAGGCTGAGCACAAGCCAAGGGAGCAAGCCACTAAGCAGCACTCCTCCAAGGTCTGTGCATCAGTTCCTGCCTCAAGGTTCCCGCTCTGAGTTCCTGCCTTGGCATCTCTCGGTGATGAACTGTGACCAGGAGTTGTAAGATAAAACAAATTATTTCCTCCTCATGTTAGTTTTCATCAGTATTTTTGTTGCAGCAATAGAGAAGCTCACTAGGACAAACACATTGTAAAAAGGATGTGGTGGCGCATGCCTTTAATCCCAGCACTTGGGAGGCAGAGGCAGGTGGATCTCTGTGAGTTCAAGGCCAGCCTGGTCTACATAGTGAGTTCCAGGCCAGCTGGGGCTACAGGGAGACCCTGTCTCAAAAAGACGAAAAAACAAACAAAAAAACCCTATGTTACAGAACATTTGCTTTTTTCAGGATATATTATAAGATATTAAGAAAATTCAGGTCCTTTGGACAAATCTGAAGTCTAGTATCATAACCCATATCAGGTATCTAACACCCAGTAACCTTGAAAGTCAGACTCTCTAGAAAGATGTTTGCAAGACCACTGTACCAGTGTTAACCAGATGAACAAAATAATTTTTAAATTTAAAATCTACATAAACTTAAAATGCACATATTTTTATTGTGCATAGTAAAAAATTCTCAGTTTTAAGAAGATATATTGAAATTTGAATTTAAAACTCCCAACAGTTATGAAGAAAATCTTACTCAAGTACTTTTCATTATCGCAAACAATTGAGAGGAAATAAATTACTTCAGAATGATGAGCTTCTTAAACACCAATGGATCAGGCTGATGATCAGCCAAATTTCTTCTCTAAGGTAAAGCCCTAAAATCCCCTGGGTCCTTCAAAATGAATTTGGAAGTCACTGTCCTAAAAAATTTATAATATTTCATACTAGAAAAGAAATGTTCTGTTTATAAAAAAGTGACAGATATTACTTCAATCAGGTCTATAAAGTTTATATTTAAATTTATTTAAAATAAATTATCAGTCCAAAGATACGCAAATACAGTAAAATGCTTTTTTTTTTTTCAAAGTGGGACTGTGCCAAAACTGTGGAGTGTGCTATTGAAACATTTAAACTCAACTTACCATAACTGCAATGTATATCTTTATTTTTATCCATAATCTGTGGAACTGCAGCTAAAGTAAAAAATATATATAAATTAAAAATTAAAACTTTTAGTTCAGTTTTAAAATTACACATTTAGTTTTCTTAAAGGATGATTCAGTAAAACGCATTATTTAGCTTTTGTTTTGCCAATAAGGCTTTCATTTTGTGATTTGTGTGTGTGTGTGTGTGTGTGTGTGTGTGTGTGTGTGTGTAGACGAGAGAATGATACTGGGTATCTTCCTCAGTCGTTCATCACCATTCATTCATTCATTCATTCATTCATTTATTTTAGATTGGGTCTTTCTCTGAACCTGGAGCTCACTGATTGGCTAGAGTGGCTAGCCAGGAAGGCCCAGGAATCTGCACATCTGCCACTACCATTTCCGCACACTCAAGCACTGGGGTTACAAACATTTGCCGCCATGTCCAGTTTTTAACTTGTTTGCTGGGGTTGGAACTCAGGTTCTCACATAGAAATAATAGAATGCACTTTATCAATTGAGCCATTTCTCCACCCCTCACCACTGAGCATTTCTAAGTAAAGCTGACAATTACTGTAAAACCTACTATTAGGTTCAAAGCTCAAATGAGTGATTATTTCAAGTAAAAGAATATGAAGGAACAAATGAATGGTCTGATTGTCATCTTTGACTTGAAGGTGAATGACTGAAAGTTCTTCTAGTTCTATGCTCCTGTAGCTATAATTTTCTAAATCATTAGAATTCAGAAATTTAAACCAGTTGGTTACATTACTTATTCCAAATTTCTGGATAACAAAACACCCATCTAAAAATCTCAATTACTATTTGTGGAACAAATGAATGCATAAAATATGCAGAGTGTTTTAAATCAGTCATTAAAAAAAATAAGGCTGGAGAGATGGCTCAGCAATTAAAGCACTGGTTGCTCTTATAGAGGACCCAGGTTAGGATTCCAGCACCCACATGGTGGCTAACAACCACCTGTAACTCCAGTTCCAAGGGATCTGATGCCCTCTTCTGGCATCCTCAGGAATTGCATGCATGGGTGCACTTACATACATGCAGGCAAACATTCATACATAAAAAATAAAAATTAATTAAGAAGCAAAAACCAGTGGTGACAGAGAGAGGCAGTCATGCCCACCAACATCCACTCTTTACTGGGTCCAGTGGTTCATTTTGCTGAATCTCATCTCATAGCCGCATACCAAAATTCTGGGTAGGAGATTCAGGGTGCTGATGTTCATCTATGCAGCACCACCAAGAACCACAGTATGAATTAAATCCTGGTTTATTACAGGAGTACTTTGATTAAAAGGAATAGATATATGACTGGGTATTTCTTTTCATTTTTTTTCTTCTTAAAATTAAGACTATTTTCTTCTCTCATGACAAAACACTAGATATACTTTAGAAAAAAAATTGAGAATAAAGATATGGAGAAAAATTAATATCACCATTAAATTTCCTTGAGGTTACTTTTCCTAGAAGGCAATTGTTACATTCAAACACACACACGCACACACACACACACACACACACACACACACACAC
>NW_008333889.1:2125786-2136984 GCF_000622305.1 Nannospalax galili
TAAACATCTTTCATGCCAAATCTTTTCCATGCTATGTATAGAATTCCACTGGATGATTATAGGCTAATAGTGTAGTCAATATACTCTTATGGCAATAATGGTGGCTGCTAATTCTTTTCATTTATTACTAATTTATTTATTCTTTATAATTTGCTGATATATCCTTCTATGAATAGTGCTGAACTTTTTCAGAAGTTATGTTACTGTTTATTAGCATATTTAAATTTTTAACTGAATGTTCATACATATTATTAATTATTTTCTTGAGTATTTAGCCATGGAATTTCTAGCCTGTAAGAATATCTTTCGTCTAACTAAACAATTTAGTTTTTGGAATTAAAGATTGAGCCTAAGGCCTCTCCATGCTAGGCACGAGTTCTACCATTGAATGCTGAAGTCCCAGCCCAAGAATAACTTTTAAAGCTTTCTTTCTGTGCTATTAAACAGTCCCTTAATATATGCCCTAATTTAAACATTCACAGTCATTATCAGAATACTCATTTTCCTTCATTTGTCTCCTTAAAAAGAAAAATTCAATTTTGGGGGGATAGCGTTTCCTTGCTTAATTTTGGGGTTTGATTGCTAATGAAGTTTAATATCTTAAATGTACTTTTTTTTTTTTAGCCAGGGAATACTAATCTTTAAGTGGAATATGTGGGGCTATATGCTTTACCTTTTTTATTTTTGTTCACTTCCAGTGACTCTTGTGGGTTCTCAGTGGTCTCATTTCCTGTTGAAGAATTCCTGCAAATACAATACCAAACAAGTCTAGATCAATGAAGTGAGCACACTATCTTTTCTCCTAGGTGGGCAGTTATTTTGATAAAGACAAAGAAACAGATTTTGAATTTCATTCCTGAAAGCTGGCAATCTAGCCTCCAGTGAGGTGGGTGGAAATCTCATCATCTCTAATCAGTACATGCATAGTTGAAGAAAGTCAAGAAAAACAATCACTCTCTAGTCCAAAGCTAAGCAACCTCAGATAGCCTAGGTCCAACAGAGGTGATTCAAGAATACACATTCTTACTTGGATTTCTGCCTAGCATTCCATAGCCTTGAGGCAAAGAGCCTTGAAAGGGCTGAGATACAGCCTAAGAACGTACACAAAGCTGGAGGAATCACAGCTGTAGGAAATGACTTATGTTGCCAAGGCATCTGTCCTTAAACTCTGATGAACAGTAGATAATTGCAAAAGTTTGCTTATATCTTGGTGTGTTCACTTCATTTTCTCTGAACTTTTAAATTCTTAAAAATTGGAACCAAAATAATCCAAACTGCAATCAAAAAATTTCTGGTCTATATAATAAGAGAACATACGACATTGTCATCTCTGGCCCTTGACATGACTCTTCTGTGTTGTTATGGCCCTTTGTTGTCACCACATAAAAATGGAAATAATAGTATTTGCTTCACACAGGCACGCTATGAGCATCAAATAAAATGCTAGTGCTGAAGAATATTTTACATGAAGTTACTGTGTCAAATATTGTGCTGAGTATGATGGCAGCACAGAGGTAGGTGAGGCACCTTCAGACCTTTAAAGTACAGTGATCAGACAGGAAATTCAGGAAAACCTAGAAATTAAACATATTTTACTAATTGCTAAGCAGCACTTCTATCATTGCCAGGGTAAGATGCTATGATTGATAGTTTTATTTCTAAAAATTCATTTTCTTTGGTATATACAACAAATTGAGGATAAAATACAGATTCCTTTCCAAGGAATGGAATAACAGATAAAGCAAGAGATATGAGGGTTTTGACAGTGGTCTTTATTTCTGTTTTTGTTTTTGAGATGCTGGGCATCCAACCCAGGGTCTTCTGCACAGTGGCAAGCACTCCACCAATGAGGGATGTTTAGTTAAAGCCCAAACTGAAAAACAAAATTCTCAGAATTCCCATGAAGGAAAGAAAGCCTATAGGAGAGTCCCTCAAAAGATATCAACCTGAAATTCACATAAACTGAATTGTGGAAGCATGACAGCCTTAATGATGTGAGAGAATTTGTACAGTAAATTTGTACATAGCAGCATTGTACAGTGACTTCTTGGATATTTTTATGAATCAATTATTTATTTTGAATCCATGTAGATTTTCTTGGAAAGTATTTTCACAAAGCAAAGCACACAAGCAATTTTATTTTCAGGAAAGTGAAAAGTAACAGATAGTGCCTAGACATCTTTAAGGTTCCCATGCCATGGAGATTCACACTCACTCCACTGGGGCCTCTGGATTAGGGCCTCTGAGCCCAGGCATAATTATCACCTACTATTGTTGCTGTTCTAACATTTTGTTTCCTTACCCTGTTGCTACAAGCAAATGGTCCTTATTTAAAAGGAAAGATGAAATCACTAGATCCCAAGTGTAGTGGAGGTATACAAAATTGATTTATTGTATAGAAAGACTTTGGAAGTGGCCATTGTAAAGATTGAAGATAAACTGTGATAACCATCCTATCTTCAAGATACATTTGGATACAAGTGCTGGACTATGGGGGAGAAGATCAAGACCCCAGTTCAAACTCTACCACCGGTGTTTTGTGTGTGTGTGTGTGTGTGTGTGTGTGTGTGTATGTGTGTGTGTGTGTGTGTGTGTGTGTGTATGTGTGTGTGTGTGTGTGTGTGTGTGTGTATGTGTGTGTGTGTGTGTGTGTGTGTGTGTTTTCAGACAGGGTCTCCCTGTAGCGCCAGCTGGCCTGGAACTCACTATATAGACCAGGCTAGCCTCAGTCTCACAGAGATCTGTCTCTACCTTCTGAATGCTGGGATTAAGGTGTGCATCACTAAGTCTGGCTTATTAGCTGGTGTCTTAACCCCCAAAATCATAATTTCCTCATCTAGAAAATTTGTATAAGAGGAATGGAACCCTCTTTGCAATAAGGAATCACTGATAATGAGGTGTACGTACTCACTGGTAAACAGAAGGCAATTTAAACTGAGAACTTAAAAAAAATTCTAGGAAAAATATGCTACTTGACTTTTGATAAATATCTAAATTTCTTGTATCTATTTTAATACAAGGAAGTCTTAGGAACGTAAGTGTTACCCTTGCCATAGAAGCTAAAGTAGCCTTTGACATTGAAACATGGAAAGGAATATAATACTGGTATTATCACCTACCTGGGCTATAGCATGAGATACACAGAAACTCTTTTACGTAATCCTCCCGGAACAATGCATGGTAGGCACTCTAATCCATATTTCACAGGTGAAGAAACTAAAGTGTGATGGTTTGAATGAGAATGTCTCCTGTGGGCTCACGTATTTGAACACTTGTCAGTTGGTGGCACTGTTTGGGGCAGGACATTGACTTTCTAGGAGGTGCAGCCTTGCTGGAGGAAGTAGGTCACGGGGCGGGGGGCATAAGCCTCATCCCTACTTCCAGTTTCTCTCTCTCTCTCTCTCTCTCTCTCTCTCTCTCTCTCTCTCTCTCTCTCTCTTTCTCCTTCCTGTGCATACTTGGAGATGTGAGGGCTCAGCTTTCTGTTCCAGCTGCCTCTGCCACCATGCCTCCCTTACCTTGATGGACTCCTATCTCACTGGAAACATAAGTCAAATAAACTCTTCCTTCTATAAGTTGCCTTGATCATGGTGTTTTACCACAGCAAAAGAATAGTAACTAAGTGTAAGACACTAAGTTTTAAGTCTTAGAGAATTCAGATTTTTACCTGCCATAATTAATAAGCATTAAAGTTGGGATTAATTTTTGATGCAAGTCTTCATGATTCCAAAGAGTCTTTTCTAGTTACACTTAACCATGACCACTGTTACTACACTTCTAATTGTAAGAGAACCCAGTCTTCTAATTTTAATCATTAAACTGTTTAACTTGTAATATCTGTAGAGCAAGGGAAAACCTTGCTGGATAACAAATGTTGTAAAGCTTGCAAATCTCTAGGGAATTCATTTCAAAGTTAAAAACAATACTAAATAGGCCCCTTGGGAAATTACGTCTGTTCCTTGCCTACCTATAATGATGAATGAGACAGTCTTGGACTATTTGAGTGAATGTAAAATATAAAAATTGGCTTTAAGCTATATTATTTAAAACTTAATTTTAAGCACACAAAAACTGTTGGGCTTACAACTTCTAGGTACTGAGGGAATAAGGTCAAGTTCATAAAGTTTTAGCAATTAAAGTAAGTTCTAATACTAGGAGATAGTCTAAGAAGTCTTCTGATTAGTTTTAATTACAAAAGAGTTGCTTATAGAACCATAGTCACTATCTCTTGAGGCAGAAGGAAATGAAAAATAAATCAGCAGAGATGAAGCCATTCCTAACACAGACTGTAAGAGACAAATGAGTGCGGTATGTCCCTTAGTCTTTCATCTCCCTGGGAGGCCTAAATCTAATTCTGTTTTCCTGGCAGTAGAAAAGTCAAATACTCCCTTAATTCCATCCATATTAAGGAGCAGACAGAATGTTAGGTGAGTCCCTTTTGCCAGCTACTGGAGGCCTTGACATCTCACCTGCCAACCCCTCTTATGGCTACTTCTCATTAGAATGGAAGTGGAGCTGGGAAACTACCTTCTAAAAACAAAACTAAAAGACAGATTATAGACATGTAAAATTAGATTTGTTTTTTCCCAGAATAAAGACATACTTCTAGGACCCCCTGCCCCAAATAAATATTCCCACTGTATCAGGCTCCAGGCTAACAAATGGTTCAAAAGACAAATCCCACCCCATTCTTCCTGTGTCACGGTTCCTGTCTGATGCAAGAGTATGGATCACAGGATGAAATGAGATTGAATTTTTTTATTTTAAATCTTACTTTATAGTGGAATCCCATCATTGTCAGAAAAACTGTTGAATATATTTTTCGTTATAGTGTTTTAAGACCACTAGAATCATTACAGTTTCAATGCTTTAAAGTCATTTATTTTCTAGACCATGAATTTGGGGTATAGTTCTTGTTGCTTGCTTTAATGTAGGCAAAGCCTTTTGAAATCAATCCTTAGATATTAGACTCAAGATTTTTTTGGATTGCACAATTCCAATTTGCGGCTATCTTACCATTCCAATGGATGTAGCTGTGCCTTTTTATTCAAGAGCCAAAATTGTTCAAATATATTTAAAAGAGACGAGTATTGGGATAGGACTGAGCCAGGAGTTGCCATATCATAAAATTCATGCATCAGAGACTGAATCCCAGGAGTAAGGGATGGGAAGAGCTGAAAAGAAATGTTCAAAACAATGTATCAACAGAAGAAAAGTAACAGCTGAAGTTTTGAAAAGTAAATTGAAATATAGTATTATGAAGGGTCTTTATAGTTAATCAAATATTTTTTCAAGCAGCTATTTATTTAAAAATCTGTTAGTCAGAGGCTGGGATGACAGCTCAGTTGGTAAATACTGCTTGCCTGCAAGTAGGAGGACTTGAGTTCAATCCCCCAGAACCCACATAAAAAGCTGGGCATGGTGACATGCATTCATACAGAATCCCAGCACTGGGGAGGCAGAGATAGACAGATCCCCAGGCCTCACTGACTAGTTGGACCAGCCTACTTGCTGAGTTCCAGGCCAATGAAAGGTCCTGTTTCAATAAATAATGTGGTGGCACCTGAGGAACAAAGGTTGAGGTTTTCTTCTGGTCTCCACACACATATGTGGAGGAGGGCACTTGCATGTGCATTCCCATGCACATACATACATATACACAATCTGTTGGTCAGAATCATAATTTTCCATACAGTTGTCAAGGCAGATGCAGCATTAATTTTATTGGCAATCATATTTCCAAATGGAATGACTTTTCTCTTCTTTTCATTGGGTACAAATAGATCTCTCCTTTCTGCTATCAATACCTGAAAACTGCTAAATAACAGAGGGAGTCAGGCAGCAAGAAAAGAGAAGAGAGTTCTTTTGGGCTACAAGTGAATTATGTCAGGGTGAGAGCTGCTGAGCTCACCCAGAAAGAAGAAGTTGGTTATCTTGTTTCTACCCTTGAGAGTCAGGAAATGGAGGCAAAACAATTCTTTAGTTCCTCTTATACCAAGAGATGTTCTCTGTATTCACAGTATATTAAATGATGAATTCCTACAGGTGACTCTCTGATTATCTTCCTATAACATTGAACTAAACTTTCATTTACTCCATACAAATTAACACAATAAATATATCAATAGAATTATCTTAGAGGAATAATCTTTCAGTCCTCTAAAGTAGAAGGCTAAATTGCATAATCAAATGTCAAACACTCAATGATTAACTTAGTAAACTGGTCACAACTCATATAAGTAGCTTATATATTTGTAGTTTTTTTAAAAAAATAAGATTTTTTTTGTCTTTTTGAGACAGGGTCTCTCTGATTGAACCAAACTAATAAAAACTATTAGTAATAATTTTAATTAATCTTTAAATACTATTTAAACATATTTTACAGTCTCTATTAGTATCAGAAATGAAAGAAAAGAGACACTTAGCATGGACATTCATATTTAAACAATTAGACTTTGATTTTGACCAACAAATTGATAGAACAACAACAAAAACTTCAAGAAGAGAAAAAAATGCCTAAAGACTGAAGCCAGTAAAAGCTGATATGTGTTCACATTCATTTCTTTTGATGCTATATTGTTAGAACCAATTAAGATTTAGCTCACTTTCTGAAGTCTTATTATGTTAAATTATACTTAATTTTACTCAAAATAAAAGGGTAATAACAAAGAATAATAAATAGTGGTTGCATGTATATGCCCCAAAGCTAAAAGCAAAACTTCTTTAAAAACTGCCAACATTTTCCCTACAGAACTTCCACATCCTAGAGCCACACTGTATCCTTGACCTTTGGTAAGTCACATGCTATCAGCAAACTCAGAGCAAAGTGTATAGATTGTGCTCATCTGACTATCTAAAAGAAAGACAGACACTTACAAAGATTTTTATTTTGTAAGGAAATAGAAGGAAAAAGCAGGCAGTTTATGACCGATACTATTAATACTATAATCTCAGTCATCAAGTGGAAACAAATGTCACTTTTGTTTTACCATTTGGAATTGTCCCAGACTCCCAAGTTCCTTTATGAAAGTCATAACTGAGTGAACTTCCTCTAAAGACAGGCATTGATTTAATTCTTCTTGATAGTTTCCATCCTATATTAGAGAGGAAAAAGTCTTAAGCAGTTGTGAAAAAGTCAAATCATCTCTATCCCAGTTGCCTCCCACATAATAAACCAATCAAATTTTGAACTCTATGAACAACTAAGCTAATTAATGTTATATAGTTCATAGTAACTTTAAGTTGTTACAATGATGATTGAATACAAGAAACATTTCAGAACTGTCAACACAGACTGGATGAAAGAGGCCAAGGGTGCCTTAGTAGTGAAGTTGGGGAGGGTGGAAACAGAATGTGTGTGAAAGTGTTAGGGAAGGCAAAATATTGCTCTGGCCTTCAAAGCACTAGAGGCGAGAGCATCAGATAAGCATCTACACATGAACCCCCCCTTTGTGGGATGGCTCCATGCCACTGAGAGCTTCATAGACTTGCAGGCTGACGTCTCCATTTTATTTTCCCATATCCTTTTGTTTCCTAGCACCTCTCTGAGATCAACAGTGATGCTCTATGAAAAGATATTTGTGAGAGATATACCAACCATATCTTTGTGAGGCCTTTTACATTCTGTTCTTCCAAATTCTTCAAACATGAGTTTCAAAATAGAAAAATATGTAGGAGATAATACTATGGTAATCTATACAGATTTATTGTATCAAGAATTTTGCTAACCTAAAAATGTCACTTTATTTATTAATTAAAAAATTAATGCCTCTCTGAAGTACTAATAGTGAGAATCTAGTCAAATATTAAGAGATATGTATGTTTAAGAAAATTAATGTTATAATTCAATTCCCGTGAGCACTCTGGTATTGTAGATTGCCTTCAAAGAGTTCTAATGGCTATTCTAAAATGTATAAACATGTATTATTCATAATACCCACAAACATTCCTGAGGAATTATGAACTGCTTTACTTCATTTTTATCACACTTACTCACTTGCACACTAAGTCAATATAAAATGATGTTGATCCTTAGATCAGAAAAAAATTTATAGATGCAATATGACATTAACCAATTACCAATTAATCTCAAATAAATTATCAAATTTCTAAATTTTTCAATAAAAATAATGACTGAAAAACTACTTGTCAGTATACAAGTATGCACTTACCTCAAATACACCTGATCGATCAAGTCTCTGCAGTATCTCAGAAAATATAGACAGTGAAGATGCATTAGAGAAGAGAAAATCAAACGTATCCTTTAAAAGGAATTCTTCTGTATTTTGGTCCTCCAAATCCAAATGATCATTATCTTGAAATTTTAAATGTTCGTGTACCTTGGAAAGAAAAGAAGTTGAGGAAATGTTTTTCATTGACCTTAAGTACGGTGGAATGAATTGTAAGGCATGATTGATTTCCTGTTGTATTGTAGACCAGAACTGACACCTAGTGGTCTTTTGGAGGTCAACAGTTTCCTAAATGTTTCTTTTCAAAAGGTGCTGTTCTTTCCTGTATAGGAGCATGAACTATTATACGGTCATGTGAATTTATCTGGAAATTCTTCACAACCTCACAAACCTTTGTTCATAGCTCTTTTCCTGGAATGTACATTTAGAAAAACATAATACCAAATATTAGATATGTGTACACAAAATCGCCATTAAAAACGTCACAAAGATTGAAAATGTTATAGATAAATATTAAAGCTATTTGACCAATTTTTTGTAAGTGGATTCTCTACATTATAGTTTAAAAAATACTAGTGACATTGAGTTTTGGTCATCTATGTTTGATTTTGTTCCTCTTCCTTCATCTCACTCTATTTCCCAATAGACAGCATTTTATAAACTAACTGAATCATTTTCTTAAATTCTTTTGCCACTGAAGGCTATTTTATAAAAATAATGTGCCAGGGGAAAGGGTCCGAAAGATTTTCAATTCAAGAGAAAAAGAAAACAAGTATACAAAAATATTCATTTATATATACTTATACTAGAAAAAAAACTATTTCAAAAATTCCCAGGGATTTTTACGTTTTTGTCTTTCTAGCTTCTTTGTACTGCTAGGCATGACGCATGTGATCTCACACATGCTTGGCAAGAATATTACACTTAAGCAACTTCTCCATGGCTTTGTAAATCAAAATATAGACCAATTAAAAATGATGTACCTGTATATGAAGACTAACAGACAGAACCATTTTTTCATAACACTGTATGAGTACCCTAGGTTGCCTTCTGTTTTCTATTATCCACATGTCTTATTTTTCTCCATTAAAACATACTTTAGTTAATGTAATATTTGTTTTATAAATGTAGTGGAACCTTAAAAAAATCATGTTTGTCCTAGAGTGATACACAAGGGGGACTATAATTCATAGATTCCCCACTTGCTAATTTCCTGAGCTATGGGCTTATAAACCTGTAGTGACTTTAATGCAAGTTGTCTTTAAGTAGTTACTGTGAATGAAAATACCCCCCCCCACACACACTTTGTTCTGCACACCTACCTGGAGAATTACAGGTTGCCCCAGATCTCCATAACCAATATCAAAAGTTAAAAGCTGAAAACAAAGTCTGCATCTGGAACAAAACCACAAAGTAACATGAAATATATGCTCTTTGCCACACTTACTCTATTATTTGATATCACATTGTCAATAATTATATAGCTAAATTTCAGTATCTATACTAATTTAAAAAGTCAGTGATGTGGATAGTAGAAAATTACATGAAGTGGATTATTGAATTTGGAATGCATTTCCTTTATTAAGTGAAATGCAAATATGTGTCTGTTATTCATAACACATTAAAATAGCCAAGGACATTAGCCCATGAAAACCTTACTATAGAGAAGAAAGCTCTCCAGCTCCCCCACACTCAATACTAGTTCATATATAAAGTATAAAAATGACCATAACACATTGAGTACCTCTCCCTTTTTGGCAAACTAGATTTAACATTTCCTTAGGACAAAGGCAATAAGTTACATTCAAAGAAGCTGAAATATGAGAGCAGAGGTTATTGAATTTTGTTAACTAATTTTTGTTTTGTTCTCTATATTTTGAAATTGTTAGGATATTTAAGAACAAAATTTATTATGGATAGGTAAAATTATATCTAGCCAACACTTGGCAAATGTGACTGAAGTAGCAGAACTTGAAAGGATACTGCAATTTCAAAGTTAGTTTTAGGAGTCAAACACAGAGGTACAAGCCTATAAATCCAGCACTTAAGAGGTAAAGGCAGGAGGATCATGAGTTCAAGGCCAGCCTGAGCTACAATGTAAGACTGCTGCAAATAATAATAATAAATAATTTTAAATTGTGCTTTATTTCTTGTCACCACTATTGGATATTAACAGATGACTTTCAATGTGCTCTGAGTTTTAGGATCTATAAATTAGGCTATTGTGTTGAGAAGATCATATTTTTTTCTTTTTTTTTTTTCCTTTGTTTGTTTTGAGACAGGGTCTTCCTGTAGCCCCAGCTGGCCTGGAACTTGCTATGTAGGTCAGGCTGGGCTTAAACTCACAGAGATTTGCCTGCATCTGCTTCACAAGTGCTGGGATTAAAGGCATGTGCCACCATGCCCAGCTAAGAGAAGTTCATATTCTATACTGGCATACAAAAGTCCTCTTTCCTTGTGATAATTAAGGCTGTTCTCCTTAGTACTTTGAGAAGGCCCCATCCCCTCACCTATGGAAGGTCTTTGGTCCTGGAGTAGATGTTTTACTGAACACCTCAGTGGCCAGCAGGAGCTTGCTGATTGCCTCTTTCATGCTATCAAATGCCTGCAGAGGTGAACTGGCCCTCAGGAATGTCTCAAAAAATGTCTGCAGCTAGGGACAAACAAAAGATTCACATGTCAAAACAAGTTGCTGTCTGCCTATTATTTCCAAGGTGATTAACAAGAATTCCATTAGGTTATGGATCCCTGTCAACCTAAGAAATACTTTATATAGGAAATTTTGAAAATCTAAGATTTAAATATTTTATAATTTAAATTGCAAGGTTTAAATGTCTTATAATTTAACTTAGAGTTCTTTTTCCATTTCAGTTTCCTCATGGTATCTAGTCATGTGAAGGAAATTGCAACTTACATAGTGAGACTTGGACTCCCTGGCTTGACTTATGACTCTACTAATAAGGGAACTGGAAGTCACTTGTTTCTTTGAATCTGTTTCCTTTTTTTTTT
>NW_008333889.1:2137301-2156968 GCF_000622305.1 Nannospalax galili
CCAACACAGAAGAAAATGTGTTTGAAGGCCAGAGTAAAGTATGAAATTAAAATATTTGGTTTTTAATTTTTAATTTTCTGAATATATCAGAACAAAAATAGTTTACAAAGTTGTTCCTCTTCACTGTATTTTTCTCTGGGAGAGCTAGACAACTAAAGAGAAATCAGAAAGAATTCCAGTGCTGTGCTGACATTTTCTCATAAGAGTTCTTGGCAATGAGGAGATGGGCCAGTTTTTAAAATAGGGAAGGTGAAGTTCAAGTCTGTCTCCTTTTGAACACTATCATTAGCACTGTAAATTGCCATGGTTATTACTTACTAGTAATACAATCATAAGACAAAACTATCTTTGGAGGATGCTTAGCATTAGAATTCAAGTCAACATTTTAGAAAATGTAAAACAAATCTTATTGATTCATAGGCTTTCTCTAGATAAGCATTCTTTCAAAGCTGAAGAACAAAAAATATTTTTTGAAAAAACATGCAGCAGGTAGTAGATCAATATTTTTGGAAGAATGGGCAAAAATCTATCAGAACTGCAAACGATTGCAAATTGAAAAACTTTTGTTGCTAAGATAATGAAGGACAAATATTGGCACAAATTGTCTGTGGAAAATGGTAACTGTATCTTTAAAATGTGCCGGCAAAATTCTCCCAAGATAAACAAATACTGAGTTCATAAACTTTTACTAGCTGAAAACTAGAAATCTAATGAGACCAGACATTAAGACCCTAAGAACATACCATCCACATTTGGCAAATGGGATGTTTTTCCATCTTACTAAAGAAAATGAATGTAGTAACTGTATAATTAAAAGAAAACAAATTAATGCTAACAGTAAAAAAGTTAACACCCTTGAGTCAAAATAGAATAACATTATGCGTTTCTAAATAAAAGCAACTCATTTTACTCAGCCTACCACATTATGTACACAGGGGATGCTAGTGACGTGTATGCATTTTTCTCCACATAAATGTTACCTTAACGTCACAGAGCTTAAGGTTAACAATATAACAAAGTTGTAAAGGTCCATCTAGCATATAAAGCACACAAGTCTGAGTGTCAGATTATAGCCTTCATGGAGAAGAATAGAAATTAATGTTTCAGGGTTGTGTTTATTCATCTAATGTGGAAATGATAATTTTGAACTGGAGCAGTAAGTATTGAATACAGAGTGCTGCTAAATTCTTTCATTCAATTCCACTTTTAGCAAGATTTCTACCCTTGGGAAGCACTGAACTTTGAGCCTTAGGGGGCATGTGGCACATCACTGTGGTAACATTTTAGAGGTAAAAAGTCCTAGGTTCAGCTTTGGCTCTGTGCCACAGTTGTGGAACTTCATGGGGCTGATAACAGTTCTTACCCTGTAGACTTACTTGACTTATTTAGCATAGTGTCAACAAGCCTCACATGCCGGAAATAAAGGAGACCGTGCAAGTACTTAATGTACACATTTTAAAAAATCATCAACTTTCTTTAAGTCTCCCAAAGAGAGCGTAACACATTTATCATTCCTCATAACAAATTCACTTAGACAAAATAAGAAATTTATTTCTATTTCTGTTTATACTGCAAACTAGTAGTATTTATATGGTCAAATTATCTGAGATCTATACATCTCAGTGTACTCAGGTGCACAGTGCCAGAAGTGTACTTGATGATCCCATCAGAAAGTATCAAATCAGAAACTGTTTGATTTTAATTCTACCAAAAGATATCAGAACCCCAAACACATTTCACTCAGTTTTCTTAATTTTTATACACAAATACTTGAAGGAGCAACCTTGACACCAACTCAAATATTGAGGTGACTTCCCCTCTGCATAGCATTACTGCTAATCAATGCCCTTTTTAAAAACTTTTGGTGCTAAGTGTTGAACCCAAGACCTTGAGCATGCTAGGGAAGCACTTTATAACACAGTTATATCTCTATTCCCAATCAATGTCTTTAAATTAAATAAATAAGATAGTATAAGTTCCCAAAGAAATCAGTGCCTTCACTTAACAATTTTTAAAGTGGATGGATGGTACACATCCCTGATCCAAACACTCAAGAGGCAGAGGTAGGAGGACCAGGGGTTCAAGGACTGTTTGAGCTAGGTAATGAGTTTGAGGCCAGTTTGGGCTCTGCAATGAGATCCTGTCTCCAAATATTGCAGGCACAAACAACAAAATAACAACAACAACAAAAACAACAACAACAACATTTTTGATGACATGAAACTATTCTATGGGCTATAAATTGTCCTACTTCAGTGTAACAATAAAAATACAAATTTAGTGCTAAATAGATTATACAGAAAATGACCTTGTAAGATCATGGTTGCAAAATCAGGCAGCTTAAATATTACTGATTGTACCTGTATAAAATTCAAGCAATAATCTGTGAAATACCTTATTTTTTTGTAGTAAGAAGTCACTCAAACAACTTATTGAGATGCAAGTGTAGGCAAATCACAATTATCCATAAAAAATGAGAAGATGAAAGTGAGAATGAACTAAATAATTGGAGGAAAACGTCAACAATGAGTTCAATACCTGAAGATAGTTCCAAAGTGCCCTGATCATCCAGTCCATTCCCACTCCTCATATCCCACACTTCTCGTGGGTTCCACCTCACTATTTCTCTGTCTTCCCAGAGGAGAGTGGAAAACTTCCTCTCACTGTCAACACAATTCATTCTGTGTTAAACTTGAAGATCTTCTTGTCAGCTCTTACCACTAGACAGACTTTTAGACCAGGAATTGTCTCATTTGCCTTTGAGGTTCCAGTATCTAAGGCAGGATAAGTATTTTGTAAGAGTCATCGAACAAATAATCCTAAGTACTCCTTTACAGAGGTCACAGCAGCTTTGATTAGAGAAATTGTTTACTGTGGCCTCTTTTCACTATTTTAAAGCACCATGTTGCACTGTTCAGTCACAGAGCATGAGACCTTGGGTTTAATCCCTAGCACGACAGACACACAGACCCACACAATATTTATTTCTTGCTTACATCTCAGGAGAGAGAAAGGATATATATTTTTTCCTAGTGACTTGTAATGAAACATTTGAAAAATAGAAGCTTACAGCTGTTTGAGAGGATTTTTGAGATAAGAAAATCTAATACCAGAGCTAGAAGAGCAAAAGATGGAAGATTCACCAATCTTAGTTTTTATTAAAGTAACGTCCTTAATTAACTGGGAAACTCTAGAAGAATACTAATGTATTTTGAATCCTGGCTTGTTTGTCATAGCATTACAGCTTACTAAAGTTTCTCAGGATTTCTCTCAGTGTTACTGTGAATATGAGAGAGAAATTTTCTCTTCTCTGATTAAAGAACATTGGCATCAACTGACCCAGCAAATTCCCCAAGTGGCACAGTAGTGGCACTATTTTTAAAATTTATTTATTTTCATTTTATGAGTGTATTGCCTGCATGTATGAGTGTATTGACTGTATGCAAGTGCAGCCATGTCTTGCAATGCCCACAGAGGTCAGAAGAGGGTGTCATGTCCCGTGGAACTGGAGTTACAGATGGTTGTTAGCTGCCATGTGGGTGCCGGGAATCGAATGCAGGTCTTCTGCAAGAGCAGACAGTACTCTTAACCACTGAGCAATCTCTCCAGCCCGGTAATGACACTATTATCTTGGGGTAATCAACAAACCTCTAATTGGACTTAAGGCTCACGCAGTAGGAGGAATTCGTGTCTGGTACTGCGTACCTAGCTAACCACTTGTGACTGGAGAGGTCATAGACCCCAGAGGAGAACCTGCTATACTACTGCCATCTTCTAAACCAATATAACTTTCTCTCTCTCTCTCTCTCTCTCTCTCTCTCTCTCTCTCTCTCCCCCCCCTTTTCTAACTTTTAAATTTTATTTTATTTTTGTGACTATCATACGTGAGTATAGTCTTTATATCATTTCCATCCTTCCCAGTCCACCTCCAACTCCTCCCATGTTTCCCCCAACCCTACTTCCTCTCAATTTCTTGTCAGATCACTTCTCAGGGAGCTTATCCCTAGAGAAAATTGATTCTCCCTCCCTCAGCATCCATTGATTGCCTGTAGCTCTTTATCTTGAGGTGAGATATACTGAAGTTTCCCCCATCCACTTTGGTATGTCACCTGGTTTTGCCATTATATGCAGATTCAGATCTTGTTAGATTACCATATTGTGGAGATTTCACTGGTGTGGCTTCCCTGTCATATCTAGAAAGCTTAAAGTAGCAGCAGATATCTCATCCCTCTGGCTCTTGCATTGTTTTTGTCCCCTTCTTCTGTGATGTTTCCTAAGTTTTAGGTCTAGAGGTTGCATTGTAAATGTGTCACTTAAGGCTAGATACCTCACATTTATTCTTTGCATTTGACTAGCTGTGGAACTTTGTAATAGTCTCCATCTGTTGCAAAAAGAATCTTCTTTGATGAGTGGTGAGAAGTACATTTGTTTGTAAATATAAGGATATATATTTAGAATGTAGCAAGAAATTACATTGGTTTAGGGATGTGACGAAAGTAGGTTTTACTCTAGGATCTAGGTTCTCCATCCATATACATGTATTTGGCTATGTTTATATGGGAGGGAACATATAAGTTCCCTCCCGTTGAGCAGGTCTTAAGTCCAAGTGGATAATTCAGTCATAAAAAAATACAGATTCTGAGGTATCTAGAACAGTCAAAAGCCTAGAAACAGAAAAGTACTCAGTAGGAGTTGATGGAATGGGGATGGGAAGTTATTAAAAACAGGGAGTATATAATTTCAGTTGTGGTAAATGCTCTGGAGATTGGTTGACAAGAGTGTACACAGTCTTAACCCTAGTAACTGTATACACAAAGTGGCTAATATGGTACATTTTATGTTATTGTGCCAATTAACACAATTTAAAAGAAAATTAAGTCTCTTTGCAGTTTTCATAGCCTCCCTCTTGATAACAACTATGCTTTAACACTTGCTAATTTGTATCACCAACATCCAAGAGAACATTGCTTAGCTTTAATAGGAATTTTCGAAACAAAATGAAATAAAACAAAATTCCCCCCTTGTTTCATATTCCAGCTCCCACAAGTAGTGGAGATATTTTGTCTCCGTGCTGTCTTCACAGTTTCTGCTTTACCTGTGAGAAGCCATTCCCTGGATCTTGATGTTTACTTGCCCAGGGTATCAAACAACACACTGCAAGCTTGTGTGTTGATAGGAACAATCCAGAAGAGAGAGAAAAGGAGGGAACAAAAGGTCTAGGCATGAGGGTTTCAGATTTAGGTCAATACTCAAGAGGACAAAAAACACATAAATTTCACACTCAACATCCCATCAGTAGAGCTAAGGGCACTCAATTATATATGTAAAATCCAAGCTTTTACGCTATTTGTTCCGACTAAAGTAGGACTAGAGATGCGTTAAAGTTGACCTATTTTTAATGCAGCTGGAATTTAAGTTTATTGTTCTTGATGGGTATGATTATTCTGACTTTCTCAGACCCAGCAGAGCTCTCTAATTTTATTTTATTTATCTTGTAGAACTCTTAAAATGTATCTAAAGTAGTTCAAATATTTTATAGTGATATATTCCATAAGAAAATATTTTTTACTGTAGAAACGTGTATAAATTGAAGGTTTTTGAAATTTCTAAGCTAAAAAAAAATCCCCTTTTTTCTAAAGAGCTCTTATATAGCCATTGGTCAGTCACAATTGCTCAGAATAACAGACATATGCTATATAGATCTTCTGAAATAATTTCTGCTATAAAAAGGTAAAATTATATTGGAAATTCAAATGGATATGATTTCTCCTTACTTATATACTCATCCAAAAGCATATTTCTTATTGTTAGAACAAAATGAATGCCTCAGTACAAATATTATTCTTAATAGAAATATGGGTGAAGCAATCAAATAAATATATAGATATGCAAGGAAAAATTTACTTACAGTAGCATGATTCAAACTCCCTTCAAGATATATGAAAAAGACTCACATAGTGATTTATCACAAGATACTAGATTGTGTTAAAAAATAATTGAAAATGATTTCTGTTGTGAATGATTTGTTATCCAATGATTAACGCCCTTCCCTTTCTCTAACAGATGCCATATTTAAATTTTTCATTCTTAATGCAGGGGTGGGGGTGATGGCTAATATGATTAACTTGACAAGATCTAGAATCACCAAAGACCCTCTGGACGTGTCTGTGAGGTCTTCTGTTCATTACAAAAACTGAGGTGGGAAGACCTACCCTAACTACTAGACCAAATAAAAATGAGAGAGTGAGCTGCACACTAGCATTCATTGCTCTCTGCCTCCTGGTTGTAGACACAATGCAACCAGCCACCTTCTGATCCTACCACAGTACCTCCCCGGCTTTGATGGGCTGTAATCTCTGCAGCTGTAAGCCAAAATAGACCCTTCCTTCTCCTTTTTATAAAAAAAATCTTTTATTGTTTTTAGCCATTTAAAATATTTTAGTCATTGTTTTTATTTTTAATATTTTATTTATTATTTTTATTTTATGTGTATGAGTGTACTGCCTACATGTGTGTAAGTGCATCTGTGTCATACAATGCCCAAAGAGGTCAAGGATGTCAAAAGAGGGCATCAGATCCCCTGGTACTGGAGTTATAGATGGTTGTTAGCCATCATGTGGGTGCTGGGAACTGAACTTGGGTCCTTTGCAAGAGCAGCCAGTGCTCTTAACCACTGAACCATCTCTCCAGCCCCTTTAATCATTTCTAAAATGATTTATATTATTTTTATTTGTATATGTGATTTGATTGCAGGTATGTTTACTGGTATGTGTGAAATGCCTACAAAGGCCAGAAGAGGGTGACAGAGGCACCATGTGGGTACTGGGAACTGTACACAGGTCCTTTGGAAGAATAGCACATGCTCTTAACCCCTGAGCCACCTCACCAGCCCTGACCCTTCCTTCTTTAATTTGCTCTTGTCTGATATTTTGTTGTGGCAATAAGACAGGAATCTTGGGAGGTATATATGAATATTTTTCACTCAAGAACAGTCATCATCAAAATATTAGGGCCATGTAAATACTACATTTTTCACAGGAAAAATAGAAAAAATGTCTTTGTCAGGGATAAGAAAAGACAACTTGCCTCACAGGAACTGAAGCCAGACATCTAAGTTGTCTTTGGAACCCTTGCAGAGTCTTTTCAGGTCCCCAGGGTACTTGACCCCCAACTTGAGAATAATGGCTCTGGATATGGCTGGCTGAGAGGAAGGCATCTGCTTCGCACCGTAGGCTTGGAGCAGGAAATGTGTAAATGGAGATTTTGTACACCAGGAAATGACCTCTTTACATTTTGAAGACACAGACTTGGGAGAAAAGTTGGATATTTAAAAACAGAACTTAAACAGGATTGGAGAAATGGCTCAGTGGTTAAGAGCACTAGCTGCTCTTTTAGAGAACCCAGGCTTTGTTCCCAGCACCCCCATAACAGCTAACAGTCGTCTGTAACTCCAGTTCCAGGGGATCCAAGGCCCTCTTCTGGCCTCCACGGGCATTGCATGACATAGGTGTACTTATATACATGCAGGCCAAACACTCATACACATAAAATAAAAATAAAAATAAATCAATAAATTGAAAATAAATAAATAAAACTTGTAAAAGAAAAAGGCTTTGAGGAAGGGAGAAAAGTGGTAACTACAGATCTAAGCAGTGATTAATTTTTACTTTATGCAAAAATTGTACAAACAAGATTCTGCATTGCATTCAATGTCATTCACTGACTTAGCCACAGTGACATTTCTGGGGCAGCGACTGTGCATTTTGCACCTCCATTTTGTTTGTATTGATCATAATGCTGTCAGGAGGCTCTTACTATCTAGATTTTATAGAAGAAGAAGAAGAAAATAGGATTGAGAATGCAAGCCGTGTGTCTAAGGTCACACAAACAGTAGTCATCTGTCAACACAGGTGAATCCTGTCTGCTGGGCTGCAGAGCCTGAAGACAACTTCTGCCCTTCTGTCTTCCACTATACACCCTTTAGGAATGTGGGCAGACCCTGAAATACAGAATGAGTCATCCACATTTTCTCTTCTGTGGAAAATGTGTTTGAAACTGTCATAATTTTCAAGCACATGCCTTTACGACCACACATCTAAAATATCAATTTAATGACTTGAGTAATTCATGCACCCTAATTACCTTTTGGAAAAACTGAAACTTTTTTTAAACAACTTAATTTGCCTGGATCAGGAAAAAAAATCCGTGCTAAATCTAATGATTTAAGAATATAAATATTCTCGTCATTTGTTTTAGCTCATTGAAAATTGGCTTGCTTTAGGGTAAACTGTGGAAAAAGTGAATTAGCTGAACTCAAATGAGAATGTTTTTTGCACATTCTTTGGAATTAAATCAAAAGTTTAAATATTAAAATAAGCACTCTGCTTCAGTGACATGAATCATTTTTTCACTCAAACTTCTTAATAACTTGAAGCTTTGATGCACACATTAAACTTGGAAATTCAGAATACCGATTCTGTATGATTGAAACAGTTTTATGGTTGAAAATCTTGAATTCCACCACAAAAATGTGAGAGAATTGATCAGAAGCAGAATATAGAATTACAAAGGCCATGAAAAGCATAAAAATTTAACTATTTGCTTTGAATGGCAAAACCTTGATTGCATTATATTCAACCTTCTCAGGGAACTGCCAGGTTTTCTTTATTATCCCTTCTAGACTTTCTCAGTGGGAAATAAAAGAGCAGAGAGATTTAACATTAAAGAGCAAAAGCTAAAGTTATGAAGGTTTTATCATTGAACTCCTCATTTTCTTTACATAAATGCCATTGTTCAAGCAGGTCACAACTATTTCCATGAAAGTTAAAATATAGGCCTTCTTTAAGCTTCAATAAAATAAGGCCTGACAGCTCATTTAAAAACTTTCCATCTTTTTTAATTGTCATGACTAGAAAATGACAATTTTCTAGTAATATTTTAACAGTATTTATGACAAGTAGTATGACTAGTAATATTTTAACAGTATTTATTACAAGTAGTATTAAGTTTGCAAATAGGATATATTAGCTAGAAAGAGTCCTATCTCAGGGTAAGGGGCATCACTCAGTGGTAAAGTGCAAGTATATGGACCTGAGTTAAGATCCCCAGTACCCACGTAAACTGAGCATAGTGGTGCATGTCTATGACCCCTGAACTGGGGGATGGAGAGAGGCAGATCCCTAAAGCTCACTGGCCAATCAACCTAGATGAAATTATGAGCTTCTAGTTTATGTGGGACAACCTGTTTCAAAAAATAAAGGGCACACACACACACACACACACATACACACACAGAGGTTTATACAACACACACACACACACACACACACAAGATTCTTATCTTACATGCCTATGAAGTGTTTGAAAGTGTAAAAGGAAAATATTTGTATTCTGTATATTTCATACAGATTATCTAAGTCTTATTAAGCCTCATGGTCAAGAGCAGAAAAAAAGAAATCTATTATAAAAGTAATGGGTTGTGGGGGCTGGCAAGATGGCTAAGGGTTAGTTAAGAGTGCACACTATTCTTGCAGAGGACCTGAGTTCAATTCCCAGCATCACATCAGGTGACTTCCAACTATCCAGGTACTATGTGCAGGCGACACCAAGGCATTTCTTTTTTCCAGGAAATAGTTTATTGTGCTAGCACTTGGTTCCATGAGATAGTTCTTAACAGCAGAGCTTCAAATAAAGAAAGACCTGGAGTTTTATAACCTGTTAGTTCCCTTTACAGTTCAGCTTCTCTGTCTCCCATATAGGGTAACACACATACTTGACTGAGTGGTCCATGCAACAAGATCCTCACAAGGCAGAGCTGTGTATGTGTACTAGGCACAGACTGTGCTGTATTTTATTCTTCATTTTGGGGAGTTCCTACCATGCAACACCTGTAGCTCCAGCTCAAGGTGGATCTGGCACATCTGTCCTCTATTGGCACCTGCACACATGCATGTACACACACACACAAACACAATTAAAATCAATGAAAATAAATATTAAAAGAACGGTGTCCAGTGGTACAATGAAGAAAATGATAAAGCAATTAGCTCTAACTTAATAAATGCTGCAGTATAAAAGTCTATAGAATCCATGGTAGATTCATTACCATCCTCAGTTACTTTCTTATGTGTCTTTCTTGCCAGTTACATCTCTCACACTAAACAAAATTCAATCTTGTACATGTTGAAATGGGCATCTAGTTAATATGTATGATCTAAAAGTTCATGGTTTAGTATCTAGACAAATGTAATGCCATCTAGCCCAAATTGATGTCCTCTTACTGTGTGCTAAGGACTGACTCTGACTTCTCTGACAACAGCTATTGTTTTTTCCAGTGTTATGAGTCATCTATATGAAATCCAACTTGAATCATGTCTTTCCTGGCTCATAGAGGAGATTTCCAATATTTACAGTAAAAAGGCTTTTATTCTTGGTGCTGCAAAGTACATTATCTTTATGTGAAAACAAAACAAAAAAGCATTAAGCAAAAAAAATTAGCATTTTTAAATTCATAAAACCTGTGGAAATTCTTTTACCAAACATGACATATACCTAAGAATTTCTATTTGCATACAGGTGAACTAATTGGATCCAGCAGGCGTTGGTTTCACTGTAGATAAAGCAGGAAAAAAAAAAAAGGAAACAAATCTCAGGGAAGAATTCTTCTAGGTTTCACAACTTTCTACCCCAAATTGAAAGTTGTTATATTCACATTTATTTTATCTGAAATGTTTTAAAGTTGTTTTCCTACACTGGCTGAGTAAGCATGCAACTTGATGAGGAACAAACTTGAACATGATCTGCTTGCCTCAGACATTGAGCATGCAGTCTGAAGGGAATGTAAATGGTTGCTTGGTACCGGAAGTTACCAAGGGCTAATTAAGACACTGTACTCACCAAAGATCAGAGTTCTAATCCTAACTGACATTTAGTAGCTCCCTTCTCACCACTAAACCATGAATCTTCATTTCCTCACCCATAGAGTAGGTATAAATACAGACCCATATATCCCAGATCTTTTAAAAGTTTCAGAGGGGACCTTCTAAAAGAATACACTTAGAAATATAAAATGACTACTGCTTTATATTTTGTATTCCATGAGGCTCGAGTTCTCTAGACTCTGATTCTTAAAATATCTTATTTGGTCAACAAATCTTGTACTTTAGTTTTCTTCCCTCTGTTCCCTCCCTTCCTCACCCCTTTCCTTGCTTCCTCTGTTTTTCATTCTTCCTTTCCTCCTTCCCTCTGTTCTTCTTACCTTCCTTAGTCAGTTTTCTGTGGCTGTGACAAACTACCAGAGACAATCAGTTGAAAAAAAGAAAGATTTGTTTGGGCTCATGTTTTAGGTGGTTCGGTCAACGATCACTTGGCTCCATTGTTTTTGAGCCATTGTGTAACAGAATATCATGATGGAGAGCCCATGGTGGAACAAAACTGCTCACCTCATAGCATTTGGGAAGCAGAAGGGAAGAGGGGAGGCCCCATGAAAAAGATATAGCCTCTAAGCATGGGCCTTCACTGCCTGACTTCCTCCCCATCTCCAAACAAGTTCTACCTGTTCTTCCAAAGCAGCTAAAATACCATGCATCTGAAATCTCCCCAACTTTCCCCATGTGGAACAATTATCCCCCACTCTTTACTCAGCAACTCTGAGTCATTTACTATATTCTGTCCTATACAGAGTTATTGATAAATATGTATTTATCCCCCAGTGAAGACTTCCTCAAAGGTAAGAACCAACATATCTTTATTATATCCCTCTCCATGTTCCAGCACACACTAGGCATCTTTTGAACAGTTTTGGAACACAGGTGACTTGAATTAACTAGGGATGATTACAGAAATATTCTGCATTGCTTTTCCTTGAGTTGTTTTTGGTTCTATGATCAAACAAAAAATATCTCATGCAAACCAAAAGACATAGATTAAATGCATTAATTCACCACTAATATAGTATGAGGAAATAGTCCTTTTTTCCCCCTACCCTACTTGGTGAAAGGCATACTACTATTAGAAAATCACCTCTTCTGGTGGAGAAACCATCAGACAGAATACTCTCACTCTCTTACAGTCTCTCAGGTCTCATTAAATATTTCCCTGTTCTCACGTTTAAGTTTCATCTTATCAAGCCCAATGATAAACTGTACTAATGTGAAAACACAAAACTTCTACTTCTTAAATCTGCTCTCACAAATTACTGGAAATCTGGTGACTTTGCATAAGAAAATGTATTCTCTCACAGTTCTAGAGGTGGGAAACCTGCATTGAAGGTATCCTGGGGCCCAGGTTTCCCTTAATGCTCCAGGAGACAATCTATTCTCTTCCTCTTCCAACTTCTGGTAGTTGTTGGTATTCCTTTGAGTGCAAAATTCTAATCTCTTGTTTGATTTTTACATGACCATTTCCTCTCTGTGTGTGTGTTCTGTGTCTGTCAGTTCTCCTGACTTTCTCTTGTAAGGTCATCTATCATTGGATTTGGGGCCAGCTGTGTAATCCAGGATTGTCTCTTGTAAAAATTCTGTACTTAATTTCATCTGTCAATATATGTTGTCTAAATCATATCATCAAATTCAGGAGTCGGGGCATCGTTGGGATATTTCTGAGAAGTAGGAGGGGGCAGTAGGCATTTGATCTGCATAAAAATCAAAAGCTTCCAAAAAACTTGGACTTTAGGATCTGTTTTTTTTTTTTTAATCTATTCTTAGGATCCCTGACAACACTACTAGGCAAAAATACACTGAATATCCCAATAGACGGTGGGAGACATTGAGCCAAGTCAAGACTTTGGCACCCAACTAACGGCCAGGCACATGAGTGAGGTCAGGCTAGGTATCTAGTCCCAGCTCATTCACCAGCTTTTGCATAGATCAGTACCAGAGCTGCCAGCCAACCAACAGAATCAAAAG
Source organism: Nannospalax galili (assembly GCF_000622305.1). NCBI lineage: Eukaryota > Metazoa > Chordata > Mammalia > Rodentia > Spalacidae > Nannospalax > Nannospalax galili. The sequence continues at coordinate 2,150,207 of NW_008333889.1, forward strand.
AAGCAGTGAATGTTTGTAAGAGAAAGAACCAGATGGGATGGATCAGCTACAGTGAGCACAGGAAACTGTCTCTCTGCTTCCTTATTCATACTTCTTCATAAATTTTCTTTAAATATATTGACTTTTTTAAAATTTTCATTTATTAGGGTTGGAGAGATGGCTCAGTGGCTAAGAACACTGGCTACTCTGCAGAGGACCCAGGTCATTACCAGTATCCACATGACAGCCATCAATTATCTGTAACTCCAGTTCCAGGGGATCTGGTCCCATTTTCTGGCCTCTTTGGGCATTGCATGACATGGGTGCTCTTGCATACATGCAGGCAAACCACTCATACACATATAATAAAATAAATAGAAATAAGATAAAATAAAATTTTCAGTTAGCATACAAAGTACTGGGTTACGTTACGGCATTTGTGTAAATACTCTGTCCTTATTTAGCTCATTCCCACATTATCCCTGCTCCCCTTGCTCCCCTCCCTATTTACTCCCTCCCCCCCCAATATTCCCTCTTTCTATTACAGAGATATATGCGTATTCATGTTTACTGCTGTACTAGTCACAATAGCTAGGAAATACAACCAGCCTAGATGATCAGTGACAGATGAATGGATAAAACACATATGGTACACACACGGTAGGTTTTTATTTTTTCAGCTGTAAAGAAAAATGAAATCATTATTCTTGTAGGGAAATGGACAGAACTGGAAATCATTATGCTAAGTGAAATAAGCCGGACTCAGAAAGACAAACACAGCATATTTTTCCTCATGCGTGGAACCTAAATTTTGAATGATATATGTGTATGCATATGCATGCATTTATATATGAGAGAGAGAGAGAGAGAGAGAGAGAGAATGAACTAGAAGAGGGACCATAAGAGAAAGAAGAGCCTTTGAGTGTCTAATGGAATGCCCACTCCTTTGTTTGCTCTTCATCCCCCTGTTCTCTCAGTAAATGCCATTATAGTGGCAAATGATTGTGAGGCAACCACTTTGAACAGCCCCTGTCTGTACTTTTTCTCATTTCCTCGCCAACTCCTGTTTTTATCTCCAAAATGCATCCTCACCTCCCCTCAGGCCGCTAGCTCACCTACTTGATCTAATCTCACAGCATCCCTAGCTGGGTTAGGGTTGGTGAGTGACTTCGCTGCCTCTCCTCAGCATCCTGGGCTAGTCTATTCTACACACAGCAACAGGGTGAATGTAGAGAGGTCCAAGTGTAGCATTCCCTCGTACACTATCATTGCTCAGAGGGAAAAAAAATCTGAATTCTTGCCTTTGACTCTGAGACCTGTGTGATTTGGTTCTTGCCTTTTCCTCTAGTCTCCTCTGTGCAGTTCTCATATACTTCTTGTGGTGTTGTGTGAGCATGCAAACTCGTCCCTACCCAGTGACTTTGAAATTGTCACTTTCCTGGGAATGTTTCACCCCCAGAAAATGACACTTACTCTTCAAATGACACTTAGTCTCAACAGCTCAAATGCCACTTAATGATATCACTTTATCTGTCATTTAGTGGACAATCCCCTTCTTACTTCTTATCTGTCTACTTCATTCTTGGCACTACTGAAAATGTGTAATTATGTCTTAGTCTATTTAAACATAATCAATTTTATGTTTGTTTATCGATGGACACAAAAATAAACTCAACAAAGGCAGGGTCTTCGTTCTGTGCCCTGGGAGCCTAGCATAATGTCTGACACTTGGGAGATCCCAGTGTGTGTCTCAAAAGGAGTTTTTTAAAAATTGAATCCATATGAAAACATTTACTACTTTATACATATTTAAACTGTGTTCAGTGAGGTAAAGACTTACCTCTGCCTACACAACTGGTACAAGGAGCTTCCTACTACACATCCCTCCCCAAGTCTCTAAAGGTAGTACCTTGAAATTTTTCTTCTCTGTCCTGTATATCCTGTGGTAGAGCTCTCACATTAGTGATTTATTTTTCTCTCCTTTTGACTAAAACTACAATCAAATATTTGTTTATTATTCAGTCTGAAAGGGCTCATCACTTCCCTATCCATATTCTAAATCACATTTCTTTTTACCTTCACAGTAAAGTAAGATGAAATGTATTTCCTTAGCATAATGTTTTTCTTCTGTGTGGCTTCTGAGTTGAGATAATGATTTGACTCTTTCTGGGGATAAACTGGACAGTCAAACACATGGAAGAATTCTCACACCATTCATATCTACCCGGAAAAAGAATCTAGTAGGAATTGTTCTACTAGAAAATACTGCCAACGCATCAGTTTAAAATGGTCCTTCAGAAAGGAGCTTCTGATGCTTAGAACTGGTACATTCTGGATGGCCAGACACCAAGTGGCAGGGGAAGCTGATGGAAGGGGAACCACACCTCAGCTGGATACACACGAACATAGGGAGGGACACCTGGAATTTCCTGTCCTGTTTGCAGGCTCTTTTTCCAAATTTTAAGAGAGTTTGTAAGAACTCCTACACAGGTGTAGGAGTAGGAAGTAAGAGGACCACTACATGAGATGGAGGAAGGAGTGATATGTACTAGTGAAGATGGCTGCCTCATACAGAGATAGCTAACAAAAGCAATCAAGTATGCCTTTTTATTGCAACTGATACAGAATGCCGCTCTGACCATGTACGCAGAATCCTGAGAAAGCGCCTATCTCTGCCTTGCTAGTACTCAGAGAAATGAAAGATACAGTTTTAGTTACATAGCACAATATTAGATCATTGAAATAACTCAAAGGTAATTCAGGTTAACAGCATATCTGAGATTCTAAATGAAATCAAAAGACATAACAAAAGGATAAAAGTAAGATCATCTCAGATGCTGAGTCTAAAAGCCATGACAAGCTCCCCAGTAATTAAAAAAAAAAACCTTTATGTGCTAAAATATCTTCTTGAATGGAAACAGAATGTCCAATGACTGATGAATTCTGAAATTACTCCAAATAATTCTGTGGCCTAGGCAACTTAAATTGCTCCAACAAATTACCACCATTCAGCCTCTTTGTTTAACAGTGTAGCCATCCTACCATAATAACCATGGATGATAAAATAACTTTTCAACAGTAAATATGTATAATACGATAAAAGAAGACGGTCAAAGCATCACTGCCTAAGCTTTTGTGTCTTTTCTATCGTTTTTTTTCCCTTTCCACACCGAACAATTCAGACTCTTAATGCAACACCAGAAAAGACCACTTGAGGGCAATATAGTAATTTTTTTGCCTCATGTAGCTAGAACTTAGTACCAGTTTCCTTGGTGACAAAAGATCACTGTGTCTTCCAAATATGAAAGCACATTTTAATATATTGGAGGGAAGCAGCTGTATTTCACTTTAAGCTTACAATGCATAAATCACATGAGACAAACGCAAGTCAGATTTTCTTCTAAAGAGAACAAAAGTCTGACTTCTTTGGGCAGGAAAATCAGCTTTACCTACTTGGCACATGTGAAGATATTTTATATTTAGAATTTGTTACAGCCTTCAAGACAGATCTCAGAGATAAAAAGTGTTGTTAATAGAAATGTTTTAAACAATATAATAAGCATGAAACACACTCCTGAAAACTTATTTTTTTTGTTCTCATATCTTAAGTTAAAATGTATATGTGATTTGTCTTCCCCTCTGGGTACATTTCTATAATCAGTCTGTATCTTAGTCACTTTTCTGTTGCTGTGATAGAAACACTGACCCAAGCAATTTATAGAAGGAAGAGTTTATTTGAGCTTATGGTTCCAGGGGAATTATAGGCAGGGAGGCATGGTGGCTGGAGGTGGCTGGAGCAGAAGCTAAGCTCTCACATCATCACACGGGCACAGGTAACAAGAGAGCAACTGGAGATCCAGCAAGGCTTAAGAACTCTCTAAGCCCACCCCCAGTGGCATGCTTCCTCCAGGACAGCCACACCTTCTAAAACCTCCCAAAAAAGTGCCACCCACCATCTGGAGACAAAATTTCCAAATACTTGGAGCCTATGGAGGACATTTTCATTCAAACCATCACATTCCACCCCCTGGCCCTCATAGGCTCATGACCATATAAAATACAAAATGCATTTAGTCCAACTTTAAAAGTCCCCATAGTCATTATCAGTCTCGATACTATTTAAAAGTCCATAGACCAAAGTCTCTTCTGAGACTCAGGTAAATATCTTAACTGTAAGCCTCTATAAAATCAAAAGACAAGGGCTGGAGAGATGGCTCAGAGGTTAAGAACACTGACTGTTCTTGCAGAAGACCCAGGTTCAAATCCCAGCACCTACATGGCAGCTGACAATTGTCTGTAACTCCAGTTCCAGGGGATGGACAGCCTCTTCTGTCCTCTGTGGGCATTGCACAACACAGGTGCACTTACCTACATGCAGGCGTAACACTCATATACATAAAAAATAAAAATATTAAATAAAATATTTTTTAAAAAATCAAAAGACAAATTATATACTTCCAACATACGATGGAACCGAATACACATTACAGACAAAGGAAGTAAGAAAGCAAGGCTTAAGGACTCTCTAAGTCCACCCCCAGTGGCATGCTTCCTCCAGGATAGCCACACTTTTTAAAACCTCCCAAAACAGCGCCACCCACCATCTGGAGACAAAAATTTCCAAATACTTGGAGCCTATGGGGGACATTTTCATTCAAATCATCACAGTCTGGATGGGAAATTACTGAGGTTTCCTTTCCTTCTACTTTGCATTCACACATCACTGCTAAAGGAATTGTTTTTACTACTACTTTTTCAACATTTGGTGGGTGACAGCCCCTTTGCAAACCATTTCTCTCTGTGTGTCAGGTGAACACTAGGCAACAAGTGCTAAAGATTTGTTTCACATTTAAATGCAGAATAAATATAATATCTTCTTTCGAGGATTTCAAACATGTTTAGCAGGTAAATTTTCCTTTTGGGGTTTGTTCACATGATTCTTTGCTAAAGTCAGCTGGTTTTTGTTTGTTTGCTTTCTCTCAATCTCTTTTCCTATCAGCAGATGATATTTAATGTTAGCACAATGATCCAGAGCTGAGGTGAGCCTTGCTGTTAAAGGGGTCAGGATTTATAAAATGAAATGTAGACACTCACTAGGTGCCAACAGAGAAATGGGAGAGTTCTGGGGATTGCAGAGAGCTCTCCTTAATTCCCAGGTCCATTACCCAAAGATCCACCTTAACAATTCTTTATCCTGTGAGGACAGTGAAGGATTATAGCTGTTTTATCTCAGAACATCGTTATGGATTAGCTAGTTCATTTCTTACATAGACAAAGACTGGAAAGCATGTGGAAGAAGGACCAATGGCGAGAGCTGGTCAACAGTACTGAATTCTAGAAAGGAAGCTGCAGTGCCCTGCTACACAGCACTGTGACTACAGATACCAACAACATATCAGGCGTTCAGAGAGCAAGAGGAAAAGATTCTGAGCTAACTATGGTGCCTCACACCTGCCTGTAATCCTAGCACTTGGAAGTCAGATGAGGGAGAACTGCCCTAAGTTCCAGGCCAGCCAGCTACAGATTGAGACCCTGTTTCAAAGAACAGAACAAAATTTAAAAAGATTTTGAATGTTTGAGAGGATGGATATGTTTAACCCAATTTAAACATCATACAGCATTGACATATGTCAGAACATTGCATGGCACCCCAGGCATATGTACAATTTTTATGTTTTTCCATGTCAGTTAACACTAAATTTAAAGTGACTGCTAAAGATATGAGATTTTCAGAAATCAAAATAATGTTGCTGTCTACAAATGTCTAATATGCTTCAATGTATTGCTTAGATTAGGACTCTTTCCACATATATTTTTACTCAAGGTTCTGTTTATTTTATAAACTTGTGGCCAATGAGGTAGAAGAGATATCAGAATGACATTTCTATGCTAGAAATAAAAAGAAGAGCTATACAGACTAATTTTTTAAAACTTTAAAAAAGATCTCCATTTCATTATTAAAATACAGTTTCATACAGAAAAATTCATCTTTAATACAATTGACACTAAGATGCACATGCATTTCTAATCTCTATATATCTGATTATTACTAGCCATAATCAGTTACTTTCTGAGCTCCCTGACACCTAAGCATGGATATAAAGTCATCAGGTAGATTTCAATGGTAATGTGTTTCACATCTACTAATTATTAAGGAGCAAATTTTTATGCTTTGAAGAATTATTTTTTTTCTTTTTTTAAAAAAATTTATTTATACACCCACTTCCCAGGTAGTACCCTCCAATAGCCTCCCTCCCCCCACTAGAGCCCTTATACTCTGATATCCCTGCTACTGTCTGCTGTGTTGTCAGCACCCCCAGCGATTACCCACTACTTGCCCTTCTGGTGAGTCTAGTCAGCCTATCTAGAGGTCTTTGTTTTAGGAAGGTCAGCTAGTAGTAATCAGTTGTCTATATTCCTTTGGATAAGATTGGGGTCTGCTGATCATTTTCCCAGTTCTGTGCTGGGTTACTTTCTGGGAATCCCTTTGGCCACTCTGGCCAACAACTCAAAAGAAGGTATCACCTGTCTGACATTGTTGCTTGTTATGTAGCCTTTAGCTATACATGTGGACTCTTATGAAGTTATGTTGGCCCATTTAATCTTTGGTTATACTTTCCTTTTGGGTGTTTAAGGCCATATAGTTGGTCCAGATAAACCAAATTTTTTTACTCTTAAGGCCATTTGAGGATCTGTTCCCCAGGGGTCACATGGGCTTAGGAGGAGCCCCTGGCTCCTTCTTTTACCAGTTCCATCTATGTGAAGATAAGTCAAAGGTCCTGC
>NW_008333889.1:2157966-2159838 GCF_000622305.1 Nannospalax galili
CCTATAGTTATGTCTGGTTGCATACTTATTTATCAGAGTCTGGTCTAGGATCCATACATGAGGGAGAACATATGTCTATTTTTTTCAGAGTCTGTGTTACTTCACTTAGTATAACAGTTTCTAGTTCCATCCATTTACCTGCAAATTTCATGATTTCATCTTTCTTTACTGCTAAGTAATACTCCATCATATAAATGAAGCACATTTTCATTATCCACTCCTCAATTGAGGGACACTTAGGTTGCTTCCATCTCTTAGCTATTGTGAAAATAGCAGCAATAAACATGGATGTACAAGGGTCTCTGTAATAGGATGAGTTCTTTGGGTATATGCCAAAGAGTGGTATAACCGTGTCAAATGGTAGGTTCATTTGTAGTTTTTTAATAGTTCTCCACACTGCTTTACATAGGGGTTGAACCAGTTTGCAGCCCACCAGCAGTGGATGAGTGTTCCCCTTTCCCCATATCCTCTCCAAAAATTAGTATCATTTGTTCTCTTGATCTTAGTCAGTCTGACTTGGGTGAGGTGAAATCTTAAAGTGGTTTTAATTTGCATTTCCCTAATTATCAGTGATGTTGAAATCTTTTAAGCTGTTTCATAGCCATCTTTACTTCTTCTCTTGAGAACTCTGTATTCAGCTCCTTAGACCATCTTTTAATTGGGTTGCTTCTTGTCTTGATTCTCTGTTTTTTGAGTTCGTTATAAATTCTGGTTATTAAACCTCTGTTGGATGTGTTGCTGGTGAAGATTTTCTCCCATTCTGTGGGTTTTCTGTTTGCTTCCTTGGTTGTCTCCTTTGATGTACAGAAACTTTTTAGTTTAATGAGGTCCCATTTGTTAATTCTTGCCCTTGTTTCCTGAGCAATTGATGTCCAGTTTAGAAAATCCTTTCCTACGCCTATATCTTGTAGGTTTTTCCCAATATTTTCTTCTAATAGTTTCAGAGTTTCAGGTTTTACATTGAGATGTTTGAGCCATTTGGAATTGACTTTTGTGCATTGTGAAAGATATGGGTTTAGTTTCATTCTTCTACAAATGGAGATGCAGTTTTGCCAGCACCATTGCTGAACATGCTGTCTTTCCTCCAGTTGATGTTCTTGGCCCCTTTGTCAAATTTCAGGTGGCTGAAATTGCATTTGCTCATATTTGGGTCTTCAACTTTGTTCCATTGGTCTATGGGTCTATTTTTGTGCCAGTACCATGTTGTTTTTATGACTATAGCTCTGTAATGAAGCTTGAAATCTGGTATAGTAATCCCCCCGGCATTGCTCTTAGTGCTCAGGGTTGGTTTGGCTATCGGAGGTCTTTTGTGCTTCCATATGAATCTTAGGACAGTTTTTTCCAATTCCATGAAAAATGTCATGGGGATTTTGATTGGCATTGCGTTGCATCTATATCTGACTTTTGGTAGGATGGTCATTTTCATAATATTAATTCTTCCAATCCATGAGCATGGGCGATCCTTCCATCTTCTGATGTTTTCCTCAATTTCTTTCTTTAAAGATTTAAAAAATTTCATTGTTGAGCTCTTTAATGTCTTTGGTCAGGTTTACTCCGAGATTTTTTTGTTGTTGTTTTTTGCAGCTATTGTGAAGAGGAGTGTTTCCATGTGCTCTTTCTCTGATTGCTTGTTGTTATTATATAGAAAGGCTAAGACTTTTGTAGATTAATTATGTAACCTGCCAATTTACTGAACATCGTTAATAATTTCTAGCAGTTTTTGGGTGGAATTTTTAGCATCCCTTAGATATAATATCATATCATCTAAGGGATAATTTGATCTCTTCTTTTCCTATTATTACTCCTTTAATTTCCTTCTCGTCATATACTGCTCTTGCAAGAGTTTCAAGCACTATGTTAAAGAGAAGTGGA
>NW_008333889.1:2160254-2186811 GCF_000622305.1 Nannospalax galili
AAGGAATTTGGAAGTTCTCCCTCCATTTCTATTTTTTTGAATAAATTAGGGAGTATTGGATGCAGATCTTCTTTAAATGTCTGGCTTTTCTTTAAATGTCTGGGCTTTTTTTAGTTTAGAGGTTTTGTATTACTGTTTCAATTTCTTTTGTGTTATGGGTCTGTTTAAGCTGTTAATCTCTTCTTGGTTTAGTTTTGGTGGTTCCCATGCCTGTAGATATACATCCATTTCTTTTAGGTTTCCAAATTTAGTAACGTATAGGTTTTTAAAATATTCCCTTATAATGGTTTGGATCTTTTGGGTGTCTGTTGTGATATTTCCCCTTTTATCTCTGATTTTGTTGATTTGGAGGTGCTCTTTCTTTCTTTTGGTTAACTGGGCTAGTCGTCTGCCAATTTTGTTTATCTTTTCAAATAACCAGCTTCTGGAATTGTTGATTCTTTGTATTGTTTTCTTTGTTTCAATTTCATTAAATTCTGTCCTGATTTTTGTTATTTCTTCTTGTCTGGTGGGTTTGGTTTCATTTGCTGTTGCTTTTCAAGTTTGTTGAGTTGCAATGTTAAGTCATTTATTTGTGTTCTTTCCAATTTTTTGATGGAGACACTTAGAGCTATAAACTTCCCTCTAAGGACAGCTTCAGCATGTCCCAGAGGTTTTGTCGTGTTTTATTGTCCTTTTTGTTTAGTTCCAGGAATACTTTTATTTCAATTTCTCTTTTGACCCATTCATCATTCAGGAGTGTGTCGTGGTCTGATAGAACACATGGAATTATATCAATCTTTTTGTATTTCTATAGGTTTGTTTTGTGTCTCAGTATATGGTCGATTTTGGAGACGGTTCCATGGGGTGCTGAGTAGAAAGTATGTCCTTTGGTGCTTGGGTGGAATACTCAGTAGATGTGTGTTAAGTCCATTTGATATATGGTATTGTTTAACTCAGGTGTCTCTGTGTTAACTCTCTGTCCTGTTGACCTATCTAATGGAGACAGTGGGGTATTGAAGTAGCCTATTATTAATGAGTTGTGATTAATCTGGGTCTCAAAGTCCTGTAGCACTATTTTTGTGAAGTTGGTGCACCAGAGTTTGGTGAATATATGTTCACGATTGTAATATCTTCTTGATTGATTGTTCCTTTGATCAAAATGAAATAGCCCTCTTTGTCTTTTCTGGTTAGTTTCAGTTTAAAGTCTATTTTGTCCGATATTAGGATTGCTATGCCTGCTTTTGTCTTAGTGCCATTTGCTTGGTATATTTTGTTCCATCCTTTCATTTTGAGATAGTGTCTGTCCTTGAAAGTGAGATGAGTTTCTTGCAGACAACAAAAAGATGGGTTTTGTTTCTTAATCCATTCACGTAGTCTGTGTCTTTTGACTGGGGAGTTCAGTCCATTAATATTTAAAGTTATTAATGAAAGATGGGTATTGAATCCTGTCATTTTTATTTCTGCTTACATTCTTGTTATAGCTGTACCTTTCCATAGATATACCTTTATTGGAATTCGTTCTGCAATCCCTTGGGTATCGTCATCCCTTTCTTCACCTCTTTGCATTGCTTCCAGAACTCTCTGAAGGGCTGGTTTTGTGGACATGAATTCCTTCAGCCTATTTATGTCATGAAATTTTTTCTTTCCCCTTCGACTGTAATAGACATTTTTGCTGGGTATGGTAATCTGGTTTGACATCTGTGGTCATTTAACACTGGGAATACTTTGGTTCGGGCTCTTCTGGCTTTCATAGTTTGCACTGAAAAGTCAGCTGTGATCCTAATGGGTTTTCCTTTATATGTGACTTGTTGTTTCTCTTTTGCAGCTTTCAGAATTGTGTCTTTGTTTTGTATGTGTAGTGTTTTTACTATGATATGCCATGGAGAGTTTCTTTTCTGGTTCTGTTTGGTGTTCTATATGCTTCTTATATTTGTATGGGCTTGTCTTTCTTTAATTTTTGGAAATTTTCTTCCATGATTCTGTTGAAGATCAGGTCCATGCCATTATCTTGGGATTCTTCTCCTTCCTGTATGCCTATGATTCGTAAATTTGGTCTTTTTATGGTGTCACACAATTCCTGCATATTCCATTCTTGTGATTTCTTAAATTTTTCATAATCTTTGCTTGAGTGGTCTAGTTCATCCACTTTGTCTTCCAGTCTTGATTTTCTGTTTTCCATTTTGCTCATCCTATTGGTAAGGCTTTCTCCTGTCTTTTCTAATTGGCTTATTGAGTGTTTCACTTCCTTCTTCCTTTCAGCCTGAGTACTCTTCAATATTTTTAACTCTTTTCTTAATTCATTCAGAAGTTTATCCCTATCTTCCTTCAGTTCTTTGACTTCTTTCTTTGTATGTTCTTTACATTCACTGAATTCTTTTATCATGTTTGTAATTGTTCTTTTCAGTTCCATGTCCTGCATTATCTCTAGGGAGTTCTCATTGTACTCCTCTAGAGGACTATTGGTATTTGGTGGGGATATGTTATTTTGGTTTTTCAGTCTGCTTCTTTTTGTGAACTTTATGTGTCTTTGTGGTTTACTTTTTGGGCATGAAAAGCTGGTTCATCTAAGCTTCTGGGTCTCTCTTTTGATTTTATATTGGAGTGCCAGATTGCTTTTGTCTTCAGGAGTTCCCACAGAGGCCCAATTCAGGTGAGGTTCAGATGTTTTCAGGCTTTCTCCTAAGGTCTGGATCCCTCCAGGAACGATTTTGGCCTCAGGAATTCGGGGGTTGGACTGGCCTGGGAGCCTGGCTCAGGAATGATGCTAGTCTAGGGCAGATGGTGGCCGTACCACCAAGAGATGCAAAGGCAGATGGGGTGGGAAGAGGCCCCAAGGCCTCCTGGGGACTACCCTGAAGAGCTGGGTTGGTCCCAGAGAGAGGCCTGTGGGTAGGAGAGCATACAGACTAATTTTAAGGGCTTCTGAGAAGTCCACAAACTCCAGTTTGGAGGAGAGTACTTGCCCTTCCCCCTCCCTCAGGTCTCTCCCTCACTTTGCAAATACATTGTTATACATGGGCATCTACAGCACAGGTACACAGAACACAGGCAATCAGGGTGAAATAAAGATATGAGCATCCAAAATACTACAAAGAATCCCCTTTTCCATCTTTCAGGTACCCTGAAGGAATTCACTTATCTCCCCTGATTTCACACAGAAATCCTTGCATATTAGCTCACCTCCATACTTTGCTATATCATTAACACCAGTTAATTTCGAATATCAAAGGGAATAATAATTTTCTTTTACTAAACAATGAGAAAATTTATTTATTAGCATTAGGCTTCACAGGCTTATCTTTCAGTTATCACTATCTTACATCATGTATGTATACAAACCTATGTATAGAACTCTTAAGACATACATATCTGCTACAGTTTCATTACAACTGCTGTCTCTGAAATATTCATTAGTTTAATTGCCATGGTAAGGATGTAAAGGTAGAAACTGAGTTCCGCTATGTTCAGGAGGCAGAACATTAGGGAGGTAATAGTCATCAGGGTGGGGTTCTCATGCTTAAATACTGGTAGCTTATAAGAAGGGGAGAGAGAGACCAGAAAACACACAAACAGACATATACACAGACACACACAGACACACAGACACACAGACAGACAGACAGACAGACAGACAGACACACACACACACACACACACACAGAGTCTCAGGCTACATGCTGCCTTGTGTATCCCAGGACTGCTACCAAGATTATTTCATGGGTGGCCCCTTGATCTTGGACTAGAACTCTAAGCCAAAAATGTACTCTTTTTTTTTATATATATATATAATTTACCCAGTTAGTGGTATTAAGTTATCAGCAATGGAAAACACTCTAAGATCTTGTCAGTTAATTATACTTGTATGTGTCTGTCCATGAGATAGGTCAGAAGAGATAATATGTGCAAATTAATAAGGTGCTTGTAAATCATCATACTATCTTTTGTCACAGAATCAACTCTCCAGTCATGTTCTCCCATACCATAGTTTTTAATGTTAGTATCAGCCAGGTACCATTAATTTAAATGATGATGATAGACACTCAGTGATAAACATTTTTTGAGTATCCTCCAGGCATTCTGTAAGTTTCACAGATACAGGCCTGTCTTCCTGAAGTAGAGGGTCATATGCCATAATTACAACATTGGACTGAAAATACGTAATGATGATTAATGAATAATTTTCTTCCTGACAAATCTTCTGTGGAATGAAGTTGGAAATTAATGAAAGAGCAAAATGGTTTTAAGAAGATAAAATTACCATCAACAACATCAATTGTTTTGAATTGATTCACTTTAAAATTGTGTGCAGTTGTAAACCGATTGGTAAAAAATTGGTTTGCATATATTTGAAATAACACCAATATGAGCTGATTGGATAAGTATTTTTTGTAAAATAGTTCTTAAGTAAGATTTTTCTCCTTGAAAGTCAACTTCATTTGGCTATCTCTTTAACTATGCCGGTTATCTATAATTTCTATTATTAGAAACCCGACTTAAAATGAAAATGCTGCTCTATTTAAAAAATCAATCCAAGAAAGAGTAGGTTAAGTAATACATCAACTCTTTTTACAAACTCTTGGGAGCAGACTTTTATTCACATTCTTCCTACAGATGACATAAATCTCTCAGGTCTACTGAAGAGCCAGATGCTCAGTGGAAAAGTTTTACAAGGTCTGCTCCACAGCCTGCCGTTTTGGACATAAAAATGAAGATCAGAGAAGAACACTTCTTAAGGTCGAAAACCATAGTGTAGCTTTATAACTACTTCCAAATACATCACTCATTTTTACCTTGGGAATATAGTAGCTCTCTCACTTGACATAATAAAAGGCACTGCATAAATACTGGTGACAAATGAGGCTAACTTCATCCCTGCATCTGTGTCGTATTTCCAAACGCAACAGGGAATAAGAGATATATGCATCTTTTCAGAAGGGATCTTGTAAATAACAACTTGCCCCTCTTTGCTCAGCTCTACCCTCTCGTCTGTGCACATTTGCTGACTGCATTGATGTACAAGAGAACTGTAGGTAGGAGACATGGAAGAAAGGTCCGTCAGGGTGGGAAACCAGTGATTTAGGAGCACTGAGTTGGCAGGCGCTTGCCTTAACTTTGCTTTCCATTGATCACTCTTACAGATAGTGACTTGAGAAATGTCCACATCTCTCATATTTCACTCTTCTAATCAAAGTGTCCAGGAACCCAGAAGTGATAGTAGTTGAATTACATTTACTGGAAAGCAAATTATCATCCATGTGTCATTTACCCATATAATTTATATTGTTCAAAGTAGAGTGGTGGTTTAGAGTAGTTAGGGATAAAGTAGACACAAGCAATCTTTTCAGATAATCAAAAATTTTTAAATGAACTTTGGGTCAATTCCGTGATGATAAATGCATCTTCACATAAACTTATATTTGACACCAAATACTTGAAATAAATTTATATCTGATATAAAATATGATGCTTGATCAATGACTTCATGTAGGTTATGTTTCAACTGGACAGAAAAAAGCTTTTGACAAGTTTCCTGCCTAGAATCACAAATCATTTCAACAATATATTTTCATCAAAACCTTCAGCTACAATCAAAGGAGTAAAGAATCTTCCAATCTCATAAAAAGTTACAGATATTAGAGATTCTTCTCTGCTGGGTAACTTCCGATTTTGTGATTTATAGCAAATAAAGAGATAACATGGCTTTTTACTCTAAGAACCAAATTTAAATTTAGGGCATTACTTAAAGTTAATCGTATGATTTGTGAATGAAGACAGCCATGTAACTTTTAACTAAAAGTTGCAGTTAGAATGGCTATGAAAGGGTTTTACTCTTGAGTTCATAGAAGCTTTGATTGGGGGGGGGGCAAAGATAAAATACTTTTAAATACATTATTGCTTAAAGTCAAGTGTATTATATTCAAGAAAATAATATTGTCTTAGCAGTAGCAAATATGATTATTTAAACCCAGATGAAAGGCTACAGTAATCAAAAGTGTTTGTCAATAATCTGTTTCCCATAGTTCTATCTTCTCCTTTTGAATGTGAACATCCATGGAAATATCTGACGCTTAAAATTTAAATGTTGTCATTCTAAAGTTATATTCTTTATTCAGTTTAAAAGTTTCATTATTTCTTAAGTTTGCATGTGTTGGTATTTTTCATCTCTTTCTGAAGCTTTAACAGATAAAGCATCTGAGCATACCTAATTGGAAATAAATGAGCTCATAGTTATATCTGTTATTGCTTTCAGACCTCCGTTAGCTGCCAGAATGTTCTATAAACAGCCAGTGATAACCACTTTAGTGGGCTTGCCTCACTGAACAGTGCATAAATCATTGGATTTAACTAAGTAATTGAGTCTCTAGATTCAGGACTCAGTGGATACACACACACACAGACAGACATACACAGACACACACACACACACACACACTCATGTTTTGTGGGATTTAAGGACAAAGTTTAACAGCATGCTGTTATAACATGTTTAGTCATAAGTGAGTTTGGTTTTGTTGTCCATATTAGCAGTAAAGTTTTGGGAATCTGAAGATACCAGAAGGAAATAGTATTTTGGGGAACTAACAGATAATTTATCAGATGAGTACTATCTATTTGTGGGGAAACTGAAGTACTTTGGTTGAAGGGTAAACAAATAGCACCCTTGTTTTCTGAACACTGTATCATTGAGCACAACCTTGACCTAGAGTAAGGGAGCAATTGCCTCCTTGCCTGTTAACCCAGGAAGCCAGGCTGCCTCACCCAGGAGCAGAAAACAGTATCTTTGGAGTAATCAGGTAAGATCTCAAAAGGTAAATCCCAAGGACCAAGTGAAAAGGGCAAGAACTGCTGCTTTCCTGGCCTGAAACCACAACTCACATCTGTCCCCAGGACATGACAAAAACATAGATGAGAAAAAACAAATAGTGAAGGAAGCATGAAAATGTAAAGTAACTCACTCTCTGGACTTACCCTCAGGAAATGCGAAAATAAAAGCTGCTATTGAAAGCTCATCACTTCTGGTCTTTTCCACAGGAAGAGTGGAATGATACTTCAGTAAGCAAACCAGGAGAAAAACTCCTTTAAAAATTACTCGGAATAACTAAGAGCTTCGATTTCTTTTCAGGATAGTGAGCTAGCACAGACAAAATGAGAGTGATGCCAGGGTCTGCTAACAAAAGAACGAGAATCAGAAGCCTGTGAGAGAGGTGCTGGGAAAGCAGTATTGAACTGGCACGGCCTGTGGTGAGTGGACAGGAGCCTGCAGTGGCCGAGGCGCTGTTGGAGGTTACGTGAGAGGATAATTTGAGGGGAAAACTCAGATTTTCCCTCTACCTCTTCCCTGGGTTCTCTTTCCCTTGTTCCTGCCTTGTTAAGCATGTAGCAGGCAGGCCCAGGGTTCAAGTGCCCTGCTCAAGGATAATGACCTGCTCGGGTGAGGAGCTGAGATGTGTGGCATTCTCAGTCCCATGAGGCCATCTCTACCCTATTCTCTCTCAAACCCCAAGCTTCACCTTCATGGATGACAATGGTGGTAACTGTAATGTGCTTCCTTCAAAAGCTTCTCTGAATCTAAAAATTTTAGGGATGAAATTCAGACTGGAGAAATATCTGGCACACTAGCAGCAAAGAGACATTGCTAAAGTGAATCTGTGGGATCTGGTGCTCCACACAGAAAAACTGACCTTCCCGAATACCGTGCTGACTGGGGTAATTCATGTCCACAGGAGAACTTAAGCCAAAGGGACAGAGCAGAGAGTGTGTGAAAAAGCAACTGTTTCCAAAGCAAAGTGGCAACCTTAATAACAAATAACATGCAATCTATCTGGAAATTAAGAGGGCAATGATGAACACATTCCAGAAAACAGTACCAAAATAATTAATAGAATGAAAAATAGAAAACAAAAATTAACAGTAATGAGAAATGCAGTAAGAAATTAATAGATGTAAGTAAAACGTAACGGCCATCAGCATCTGTCATACGTACAGTGTCACATAAGTAGCTGGACAGGAAGCAATGGATGAATTAGCAAGAAAGACTCAGCACTGGCGTTTCATGGTTTGGAAGATAAGAGTAAAGAACTGTCTCAGAAACAAATGCTTCCAAAAACCTGATAAAGAGACAGAAAATATATGAGGAAACCCACTAATGATAACAAAGAGTACACACCTTTGATCCCAGCACTGGGGAAGCAGAAGCAGGCAGATCTCTGTGAGTCTGAGGCCAGCCTAGGGGGGGGATACACATATACACACACACACACACACACACACACACACACACACACGCACGCGCGCACGCGCACGCGCACGCACACGCACACGCACGCACACGCACACGCACACGTACGCGCACGCACACGCACACACGCACACACGCACACGCACACACGCACACGCACACGCACATGCACACACACGCACACACGCACACACACACACGCACGCGCACACATGCACACACACGCGCACGCACACACACACGCACACGCACACACGCACGCACACACACACACGCACACGCACACGCACACACACACACGCACACACACCCAGGTTCAATTCCCAGCACCCACACGCACACGCACACACACGCAAACACACACACGCACACACGCACGCACACACGCACACGCACACACACACACGCACACACGCACACGCACACACACACTCATACGCACACACGCACACGCACACACGCACACGCACACACACACACGCACACGCACACGCACACACACACACGCACACACACACTGATAGTAATAATAATGATAAATAAATAAAAATGTTTTTTAAAATTGTGGGTCAGTGAGGTGGTTCAGCAAGCCTGATAACCCAAATTCAGTCCCTGAAATCCATGGAAAATGGTAGAAGGAGAGAACCAACTTCCAACTCCCGAACAACTCCTGGGAGTTATCCTCCCTCTGAGTTATCCTGTCTTCTGCACATGTACCATGGTGTATGTATGTTCCCTAACCCTCCTCCACATCACACACACACACACACACACACACACACACACACACAGATAGAAGCAGAAGGATCAACTCTGGACAATAGGAAAAGGAAGTAGAAAAATTACTGAGAAAAAAATATCTCAAGAATGAATTAAAACAAGGGCCAGCAAGATGGTACAGCAGGAAAGGTGCCTTCCACCAAGCCAGACAACCTGAATTCAATCCCCAGGACATACATGGTGGAGGGAGAACATGGACTTCCATGACCTCCACACACATGCCATGGCACATGTACACACACACACACACACACACACACACACACACTGCAAATTATTGAAAGAATAATGGAAAATACAGAAGTGGGGAAGCAGGGCTGCAATCCTGGAAGAACAAATGTTGGAGGCAAACCTGTGGTACAGAGCAAGACCTTGTCACAAAAAATATCAACAAAGCGGGGCTGGAGAGATGGCTCAGCGGTTAAGAACACTGTTCTTGCAGAAGACCCAGGTTCAATTCCCAGCACCCACATGGAAGCTAACAACTGTCCATAACTCCAGTTCCAAGGGATTTGATGGCCTCTTCTGTCCTCTACAGGCATTGCACGACATTGGTGCACTTACATATATGCAGGCAATATACACATACGCATAAAATAAAAATAATAAACAAAATATTTAAAAATTTAAAAAAATCAATCAATCAATCACTCAAGAAGATAACATTAAGAGAAAGTAAAGGTGACTGTGTGTTAAACAGTGGTAACCATTGTACCTTACATATATTAAGAATAACTTTCAAACTTCAAATATTTAAGCTTTACAGTAAGAAACAGGAAATGATGCTTTAAAGAAACAGTGGTTAAGAACACTGGTTATTCTTACAGAAGACCCAGGTTTGAATCCCAGCACCCACATGACAGCTAACAACTGTCCATAACTCCAGTCCCAGGGGACCCAACAGCCTCTTCTGACCTCCATGGGCATTGCACGACATGGGTGTGCTTACCTATATGCAGGCAACACACCCATACACATAAAAAAGTTTTTTTTTAATGTTGTCATGCTGGGTGTGGTGGTGTGTTCCTGTAATCCCAGCACTTGTGAGGCAGAGGCAGGTGTATCTCTGGCCAGCCTGGTCTATGTACTGAGTTCCAGGCCAGCCAAGGTTACATAGTGAGACCCTGTCTCAAAAAAATATAAGTATAAATATAAAAACTAAAGCCGTGTTTAATGAAAAATAAAAAAAATTAAAAAAAAGAAACAGAAGAAAAGCATGGGCAACAAGGTGACATCAAGGGCAGGCTAAGCCTCACAGGCTGCTCCTGTGTTCTTCTAGGGCTGCTACACTCACCTCTGACCTCTGCATTTTAGTTCCTGGTGCCTGGGGCTTTGATTACAGACAACCACATCACCCACTTCCCTGGTCCCCTCCTTACACATGATGGGTCCATAACAGAATAAGCGGACTTCCACAATAGCAGCCCTGGCCTGAATGAAGCCTCGCTAGCACTGCCAGGGCAGAACAAATAGGTCGGACAGAGTGAAGAGTTCAGAAGCCGCTCCATGTACACACAGGAACTTTGATAAGAAAAGTGACAAGTTTTCAGCCATGGCGTTCAGAGATTTGATTAACCATATGTTAAAAGCCATTGGTTGATCAAAGGAGGACTCTTTCGAATTACTTATATATTGAGTAAATTAAATAATTAAATATGTGATATTGGTGGTAGAAGACAATGGGGAAGTAAATCAAGAGATAAGAATTTCTGAAACTGACTGCCAGAGGGGTGGGAACCATAGAGGAAAGCTGATTTAACTAACAGATTAAATTTTTTCATTAACGAAAAGACATTGAGGATTAAGTTGACTGAATTACATTAGTTTGTATGTGTGTGGGGGGTTATGTGACTGTAAAGTGAAAAGACAACTTGAGAGAGTCATTTCTCTTCTAACATGTGTTCTCCAGTGATTGAGCTCAGGTCATCAGTCTTGGTGGCAAGCGCCTTGATGCACTGACCCATCTTGTCAGCCCAAGTTGAGCTATTTTCAAGACTGTGACATAACCTTTTATCTAAGAGACTGACATAATTAGGACTACTAGAGAGGCCAAATATTGGTGAAGTTTAGGGAATATAGAAATTCTCCAAATGGGGGGCTGGAGCGATGGTTCAGCCATTAATAGCACTGGTTGCTTTTGCTGAGGGCCCAGGTTTAATTCCCAGCACCCACATGGCAGCTAATAACTGTCCAGGAGAATCCAATGCCCTCTTCTGACCTCTGCAGGCATTGTACAACATGGGTGCATTTACAAGCAGTCAATACACTCATAAACATAAAATAAAAACAATAAATAAAATATTTCAAAAAAGAGAAATTCTCCAAATGGGATAAAGACTGATGTAGGCCGACTGGAAAGCAAGTTGACAATGTTTCTATCACAAAAATCCACGTTCTGTGATCCAGCAGTTCTGATGCTGGCCACATGCTCTCCAAAGAAATCCTAACAGCTTACACAAAGTCCTGTACAGTGACTTTTACATATGTGGCATTGTTAGCTTTAGCTAGCACTGGGAGCAGTTTAGGTGTCTGGTATTAGAACAGAGAAACAAACCAAAGAACGCTGTAAATGAGTGAAAAGGTGACACAGATGTGCAAAAAGCATCATAGTGGTTCCTTCCTAAAATATTCACTTCTGCATCTAAAAAAATGTTAGCAAAATCTCTAATTCAATAAATTTAATGGAAACACAAAAGAAAACATGTATCTTGCAGCACTTTAAACAAAGACAGCTTTTTTGAGGAGAAAAATTGAGTAAGGGATGCAGATGAAACAGACTAACTTGACAAAGCAGAGAGAAGAGTCTTATATTGATCCTGCGAGTAGCACAATTGCAGAGATTTGAGTCTGTGCTTAAATATTTGTTGAATTTGTGACTACTGTAACATAATTTGAGAACTATGAGTCTCATCTGTCTATACCAGATTTCCAACTATTAGGTCAAACCATACTAACTTGCAATGCTTTGCAGATCAAAATGGTTAAACATTAGCACTTTCATTTAATTTAGACTAATAGAAAGGGGGAAACGGGCATAATCATGGTACACGAAGAAATATGAATAGCTACTGCAAAGACTTGTAGGTGATAATATGAAATAGATCAGATTCAATCCTACTCTTTCAAGCTAGGCATAGTGGCACATGCCTTTAATCCCAGCACTCAGGAGGCAGAGGCAGGTAGATCTCTGTGAGATCGAGGCTAGTCTGGTCTCCATAGCAAATTCCAATTCAGCTGGGACTATAGAGAGACCCTGTCTCAAAACAGAAAAAAACAAAACAAAAAAATTCTACTCTTTCAAAATTTATTGAACACCATTGACGTCTAGACATAATTGATTTTGGATGACTAGTCTAAGATAAAAGAAGCAAGTTTAAGGATGTCAGTCATCAATTATATTTCCTTAAATGTAAGTTACTTTACTAGGCTACATGATATCTACATCTATCATTAGGTCAGCGTGTTTTTATTTACAATGTTTATGTGAACTGGTAAAATATCTTCACCACTGGAATATGCTCCAGATTTCAAAACGTATTTTATATAAAGTAAATTCTGAAAAAGAGATTATTCAGTCACCTTTGAATTTCAAAACCATGAGAGACATTGTGCATTCATTTGTTGTCCACATTTCCTCCCGTCTAGACTCTGAACAATGATTTTCTGTAAAATCTAAATTTCATTAAATTCTCTTCAATGTGTTGTCAGCAAATTTTATTTTCAACTGAGTTAATAAGGGCTGCCTTTTAGAACTAAATTTTTTTGAGTTATTATTAATGTCTTTCCAGAAAACTTCATCATCCTTAAGGCCACTGCTTATGCGATCAAGCACACATGAGGATGTTGGTTTTCAGCCAGCAGATACTGACTGTCCATATTTGTATAAACAAACAGGCATTGCATATCCTAAGAATGAAGTGAAAAGCTTAAAAGCAAAATGATGTTTTCATTCATTGCATTGACAGTATTTTTCTTAAATAACTGGAAAGTCAGGAAAAACAACTCTGTAATAGGTCAAAGTATGAGCTAAAATACTGAGTTGATAGGGTGGGGGAGACATAGCCCTCATGAGCTTCAGTGAATTAAGCTGGTTCCAGTTCAGTTTTGAACTTGCACCTATTAAATGAAAATCTCTGCTTGTAGCAATAAAAAGATGCAATCTTTGTTCACAGGGATGTGATAACCATAAAGGTCAGAGAATGGCAGCCCAGCCTGTTGTGCTTATCTTCAGCAGACTCTGTAAAATAACAGCTTCAATGGGAGCTTTACCTTGACGGGGAAGCGTTTCTTCTTTGGTGGGCGCCACACCGTGCCAGTTGAATGAATGAATGCACGCAAAGGCGTTAAGGAAGTCACCAAAACATACGCTTTGAGAATCACAGACAGTTCTTCGGCTCTGAAGATTGCCTCATATGGGGCAGGGACTGTTGTCTGGTTCCTAAAACAATAAAATATCATAGCCAGTACCGCATTTAGAATTGAGCATACAATGTGTGAACAAGCAAAGGCCTGGCAACGCCATTCTTTCTCTCCTTGGTGCCCAGCCTTATGGGTAGGTTTCCTTTCATTATTTCAACTGCGGATTATCCTCACCATCAGGGGGTGCACAGGCATGGAAAGAAGAGAGCAAATTTGAAGAATTCTCTACTCTGGAAAATTTAATCAAATGATTTCCCCCCCTAAGGAAAATAATACTTTCAATAAGGTTTAAAGATTTCTAAAAATTCAATTAGTCATACTCCCTGTGACCTCAGATTCATGGCACTGTCACAACAGAAGTGAATAAATAGGTTTGGGAGCCGTGAAGCTCTTTCTGAAATTTCCTCTCCTACCCCTGCTTACCTTTTCCTCTTTTGCAAAGATGTTGAATTCTTTAATAGCAGACAAGCTATCAGGAATATGCTAAAATACTTTCCTAACTAGTTCAAGGCTACCTAACAAATACTTTTCATTCTTGATAATTAAAGGTCAATTAAAGGACTGAACTATGAGGAAAACAAAAGAACAATATTAGTTTCTTGTTTTGTTTATGAAACAAGAGTACTTTGATCATAAGTTGTACAAAATATATAATATAGAATTATTTTCTTTTTGTACCATGTTTCTATATGAAAATATCAAAATTTAATGAAAAGTGTGCTGTTTTAACTTTTACAATTGTCATAAGCACAAGCTACATATGCATTCTCAACAAATACTATTCACTGCTGAAATACTACTTAATAATTATATGATTAGATGTGATAGACTCGTTTGTCTTGGATGATGTAATTAAAGCATCTCATACTTTTCCTATAATCTATTTAAAATCCTTTTCCGGGCTACATGTAGAATCGAAGAAACTAGAAAAGGACCATTGGTGGGGAGGGAAAAGAAAGATTTTAAGGGAGAGGGGCTAGTAAAACACAGGTGATATGAGGGGTAAATGGGGAACTATGGGGAGGGATGTGTAAGTGGGAGAGGGATGGAAGGGTAGAGCAGGGAGCGGACTAACACTAAGGATACCTGAAAAAGCCATATGGAAACCTACAATTTTATAAACATTGTGTGTATGTGTGTGTGTATGTGTGTGTGTATCATCTATCTATCTATCTATCTATCTATCTATCTATCTATCTATCTATCATCTATCTATCTATCATCATCTATCTCCATTCATATAGAAAAGTCTAATTGGAGTTATCCTCCACAGGCAATAATACTCCTCCCCAAAAGCAATAGGTTGCTCAATAAAAATCCCAGTGCCAGGGTTGGGCATGGTAGTGCATGCCTTTAATCCATTCAGAAGTAGATTCTGTGAGATTGCGGGCATCCTGGTCTACATAGCAAGTTTCAGGCCAACCAAGGCTATAGGGAGACCCTGTCTTAAAAAAATATTTCAGTGCCAGGTGTGGGATATCACCCTAAAGTTGTTGATCAGAGGTATCCTGGACACTCCCCAAATAATACAGGTTTTTGCCATTGTTCTTGGTTGCCCACCTGAACTTGACGGTAAAACTTTACTACTAAAGACATCACATACTTTGGTCACAGGACATGGAGAAATTGAGTTGGTATTGAAGAAGCTTTCTCTTTGATGGATAGCTTTCATAGTATTGGAAGGTGCTATATAGACTCCTGGGGGAATGAAAGTTATCAACAGTCTTACCCAGCTGAGACCCCTATGAACTACAGTAATCACCAGCATGGCAAGATAGGCCCTTAAGTACAATAGCAGCATGAATGTTATATAGATAACAACCAATTTCTGACTGGGTGTAAGATCCATTCCACAGGGAGAAATGCATGCCTGGTGCTGTCGATCTGGCCAATAGCCATGACTAGGGAGTTCACAGGCCACAGGTGTGAACTTGCTACTGTTATTCTACTAAATGGACATAATTCCAAACTGCCTTCTAAATTTCTATCTCTGTACCTATAGATTAGTGCAGCTATAAGACCTCATCAGAGAAATTTCTTAGTGCAGTGGATGGTGGTTAATGCAAAACCTCACAACTAGTCCGAGTGCAAAGAAGAAATGTCAGTGGGTGCTCAGTCACAAATGGAATGTCCGGGCTGGAGGAATAGAACAGCCATTAAAGGCTAGGGCTGACAAATGGAGCATCTATATCATCCCCACAAGGCTCAGGGGTTGTGGAGGAAGAGAGCGTAGGAAGATTATAAGACCCAGAGGTCAGAGACCAGAGTAAAACAGAGTCTTCTGGACATAATGGAACCACTGCACTCAAGAACTCACAATAGCTATGGTCGCCTGCACAAGAACTGCACAAGATCAAGTCAGTTAACATTCTAGCTTAGAGGGGTGAGGGGCAAACTAGGCCACACCCCTAACTGAGGAGCTATGGATAGTTAATGGCTTCTGGAAGAGAGACAATTTTCTTTAAGGGTATAGCTCCTGGTAGGTCAAGCATGCTCCAGAGATTGGCTTTACACCCATGAGTATATGGGTGGCACAAATTGGACATGGTGGGGGTGGGGAGAATGCATGAGGGGTGGAGGGGTGGGGAGGTGAGGGATGAATTTGAGAGGAGTTAGGGGGAGTAGCAGGAGATGAATATAATCAGAATGCATTGTACAGAATTGTTAAAGAATCAATAAAAATATTATATTAAAAATCATTTTCCTGGGGTACCTTGGATAACTTGATACCTTTTATTAGATCCTGAGAATCATAAAAAAATTAACAGCTAGGAAAAATGCATTCATCTGTTCCCATAGACATAAGCAATATCATCTGAGTATAAAATGGAAGTTAAATTTTTATAGTTTTACATCATCAAGGTTTTAAATTTAATTTATATTAATGTAACTTACTAGATAAGAGTACAATTTATCTACATGTTTATTCTATAGCAAGAGAAGTTTGAATTGGCCTAGGAGTAAGTCAATGGTGTCATATTTTTTTTGTTTCTTAAGAAATGATAACTGAACATCCTCCCTGTTCCACCCAACCCCCATGCCCAGTCTCCCAGATCTGCTCTCTCATTTTTCTTGTCTCCTGTAATGCATGCTGGATAGAATAACTCCACATGATTAGCTTACTTACTGTTCACGTTGCCAGTCCCATGGTTTCCACACATGTGACTTTACTGCTTTTAAAGGGTGACTCGGTGGTGATTGTAGTCCCTGGTCCAGGCACACAGAAGGACTCACTGGAAGTCCCATTTCTGAAAAGATTCACAAGCACAAGACAGTCATTCCGTTGGAATTGCTTCCAAATTAGATCACGATGTGTCAAAATTACAGGGTCCTTCCCTGAATTCTGAATCCAAGAGAGGACTTTACATTGGAGGGTGTTCTTTGTCATAGAACGGGGAAACAACTATAAAAACTGGTGCTCACTTTGCCCCTCAGAAGGAAAACTAGGTTCCATGTTTCTAACCATCCAACCTCAAGCTGACCTATATCCATGCTGCAAAGGGATGCACTCTCACTACAGAAGGTAGGAGCGGACTTGCTTGTGATATGAATAGCACTCAGAAAACTTGAGTTGATTTTCTGACAACATACTGCTTCACATGCTCAAGTTGGTTATGCATCATAACCTTGGAAAGCTCACAGCAGTTCTTAACTAGTTCAGAAAATTGGCAATATACAAAAATAAAGAACAGTGATTTACTTCAGAAGTTATATCAAAGAGTTTAAAAAATAAAAGTATTAGATATACTTGGTTAGAAATTCCAAAAGTTACAGCAAACTATCAAATAAAAGCAAAAATCATCTTTCTACTTAAGAATATTGCCCATCAAAAACAAATGCTTACACATCACACACACACACACACACACACACACACACACACACACATTCTCTTTATTCTGTTTAGGAAGAATGTCGTCTAGCAGATAGCACATAATCCTGAGTCCTGGGTGCTAATTCCAACACTAACAGTAATTAGCAGTGTGATCTGGGCAAATCACCTCATAGGTGCTGAACTTCAAGGTCCTTAGCTATAAATAATAGTTAACACTACACCAAGTATTACTTTGAGTGTTTCACAGTAAGATAATAACTCTTTTAGTTCTCAACATCCCATGAGGTTTGTGTTACCTGAATTTCATATCTGAGGAAACAGGGACAGATAAGGTAACACATAAAACCATATAGTGGCAAAAAATTCGAACCCAGGCAGCCTGACTGCAGTAGCCACACTTAGAACCATAGAATTGCATGTTCTGTGCCCTCAATTCCTATACTAGCCTATAAAATAACTTATATTTGGTACCCAAGACTCATTTTCTGTTTTGATATACAGCTAAAGAAATGAAATAATTATGAATAAGTAATTAACTTAAATTTTCATTTAATTTTAATAATTATTTTATTGATTTTTGTGAATTTAACACAATATATTTTTATCATATTTAGATACACTACCTTATCTCTCCATAGCACCCTCCACTGAATTTCATGTGTGTGTGTATGTGTGTGTGTGTGTGTGTGTGTGTGTGTGTGTCTATAGAGTCAAATTACACATCAGCTTTTGAAATTCGGAAAAACACAAAGGCATTTACTTTCTTCCAGCACATAAATGGATATAACTGCTATAAATACCAGTGTGCCTGTACTAATGTTATCAATGCAGGTATTTGTGTTTTTTTATTTCTATAAGACAGAAACCCTAACATTCCATGTCTAGCTTAGTTCTCAGTTTTATGTAGGTTACCCCATACATATTTCTCAGTGGCTTATAGTATTCTTGTAAATGAATACATAATTAATTAGGGCATTTCTTTCTGTTGTGCTTTTGTTTTTGAAGTGTTTTTCCTTTGCTATTTTATTATTATTTTTATTTTATGAGTATGCGTTTATTGCCTGCATGTAGTGCACCTGTGTCGTGCAATGCCCGTGGAGGACAGAAGAGGCTGTCAGATCCCCTGGAACTGGAGTTAAGGAGAGTTGTTAGCTGCCATGTGGGTGCTGGGATTTGAACCTGGGTCTTCTGCAAGAACAGTCAGTGTTCTTAACCACTGAGCCATCTCTCCAGCCCTGTTTGCTATTTTAAAAACACTATGACGCGCAATCCCATACAACTCTTTTGGTATACACGCACAAGTTTATCCAGATTTTTGTAGGTATGTGAGATTACTAGGTCAATGGGTAAATGCACTGAAGATTTGATAGACATTATCAAATTACCTTCTTAAAAGGTGGTTCCAGTTTCCATTCTCTCCAAGAGCATATGAGAGATGTTGTTTATTTACTCCAGGGCACAGTGCTTTATTTTCAAGTCAAATAATTTGTCTAGCTTTCAAAGTGGAATGGAGTTTTAAATTGTTTTCCCCTTGTGCTCATTTCATCAATAGTAGCATAGTCTAATTTAAAACATTTCACTCTCTCAAGTAAAAGTCACAGAAGTCAAGTTGTTCAATGTTTCTCATATCTCATTATTTAGCACAGTGTGATCTTGCCCAAAAAACAAAAAACAACAACAAAAAAACCTGCTAACCTATTAGTAAGGCTTCCCTACTAATGAAATTCTATATATCATAACAAAAACATTCAAATTGCTTTGTTTTTGAAGTTGACAAATGAAGAGCCATATAGGACAATTTCTTTCCTTGGAAAAGTTACTAAGGGGAGAAATGGGGAAAATGGGGTATTTAAATGGAAGTGGGAGAGGGAGGGTTATACAAGGAACTATGAGGATGAAGGGGAAGAAGGAGCTCAAGAGAGGTGGGACTATAGGAGACAGGTATTATTAAGGGAGAAATGGGGAAAGTGGGGATACTTTAAATGGGGAGGGGGTAGAGGGAGAGTTAAACAGGGAGAGAGAGAGAGAGAGAGAGAGAGAGAGAGAGAGAGAGAGAGAGAGAAAGAGAGAGAGAGAGAGGATAGATAAATAATGCCTATCTAGTGCAATAAAATAATACCTGGCTAATGTGAAAAACAAGAGGGAATCATATTGGTCCAAAAACCTGCTGAAAATTTTACACATACAATAGCGCTACAGGAATACATGTATATAGCTAAAGGCTACATAATGAGAAACAGTGCCAAATAGAAGAAACCTTCCTTTGAGTTGTTGGCCAGGATAGTCCAAGAGACCCAAAAATTACACAGGATATTGCCACAGCTCTTGACTGACTCCCAAAACTTGATAAAAGATAGTACATACTTTGGACACAGGATTTGTAGCAATGGAGCTGGAACTGACCTAGATGTCACATCTCCTGAAGGCTAGCTCTCATAGCTTTGGAGAACACTATGCAAGCTGCTAGGGGAGAGCATCAGTGGATCGTCCAACCCCAGATTTAACAACCACATTAATGACTGGCACAGAAAACGACATTGGTGCAGTAGTGGCACTTTTATCTGGGGGGTAATCAACAGCTACCTATTTGAACATAAAGCTCACTCAGTGGGAGGAAACTCATGTGTGGTACTGTAAACATAGCCAAATACACGAGAGGTCATACAGCTTAGAGAAAACCCCAATGCTGTCACATCCCTAGACAAATGTAATTTCTTACTATGTACAAAATATGGATTCTTATATTTACAGACAAATATCCCAATCACCAATCATCGAAGAGGCTTCTTTTGCAACAGATGAAGATTATTGCAGCGTTCCACAACTGGTCATATACAGAGATTGTCTGTGAATTGCCCAAGCCTAAGTGGCACATCTACAATGCAACCTCTGTACCTAAGGCTCATGGAACACAGAACAAGGGATAAAGAGAACATTAATGAATCTCTCAATTCTCATCAATGAAGCTCCCTCATGCAACAGAGGGACAGGGACACAAAAGGTCACAAAGGGCCAAAGCATAGAGATTAAGAGCCTGCAAAAGGAGGGTCTTGGACAAGAATCCTATATAAAACTTCACCCAGGGCTCAGGGACCATTGTAGAAGAGGGGGTGGAAATATTGAGCCAGGGAGAAGGTGCATGACCATAGGGAAACAGTCCTACAGGCTCCTGGGATTCTTCTTATATAAACACAGCAAAGGTGTCAGCATGCCCAAAACCCATGCAAACTCAAGCAGACAAAAACCCAGCATAGAACTTTGTAAATGAGCAGCAGGCCCAAAGTTTAATCAAAGCATTATTGGCAGTTGATTATTGCTGGATAAGAAAGAATTGATTTTCTTAAAGGGAGGGACCCTAGATAGGCTGACTAGACTTCAATGGATGAACTTGCACTGTGGTACGTCTGGGGACATTAACTTGACAAGTAGGCCTTAACACAAATGACAGAATGTATGAATTCCAGTGTGGGTGTGGGCTGTGGGAGGATGCCAATGGGGAACAGAATCAAATACTTGTTGGGAGGTATCTTCTTAGATCTTCTGTTTGACATATCTATGCAAGGCTTTAACGGGTCAGTCCAATCTACTTCTCTCCCATTCCACCCCCTTCTTCCCAACCCCTTAACATATTGAAAAAGCCTAGGATTCTCCTAATAATAATGCTTAAAATTACTTGTTTTGTGAGGGAATTTGGGAAATGAGGCTCTGTCACACAGATAGTCTTCAAATTCTAATACATTAACATGCAAATGTTGAAATATTTAGGAAGCAGTTAAACATAAAGGGCCTCGCATGCAGCCACCAGGTTTTCCTGCCCCGCAGCATAGAGACAGTGTATAATAGATTCAGATGTGAAATACTATCTGGTGAGCAGTGCTGTACTTTTATTTATTGCCTACTCTTAACTTATTTTGGAGAGCACTGAAGCTTGTAACTAGTCGCCTGGAGTAAAAATGGACCATTTGTTAGGCTGCACTAAGAGTGCATTTCTCATGCTTTCTAATATCTGGTTGGCTATGTCCTAGTGCCCGCTAAGTGGGGTACAGTTACACGAAGAGGAAGACTGAACCAGAGCTAAGAGACTTGACTTTGCATTTCTGTTCTCGCCAATTAACATTTCCTGGGTTTGTGACATTGTCAAGGAGCATTGTAGATTCCAGAATGTGATTCCCATGAATCTTCTGAACTTTCTATAATACTAAACACAATGCTGACGCACAACGTGTGCTTGTGTTAGCAATTGGCTACTTTGAAGAAGTTTAGTCAACTTGTGGTTATAAACCAAAATGTTATCCTATTTAGTTAAAAATCTTTCTTTTTGTTGCTTATTCCTCCTGTTCTATGTAGTGTGTAATTTTATACACCACAGGTAAAGCAAAACATTGGAAAACACTTGTGCTCGAAGGATTAGCTGCCAATTTTCTAGTATATTTGATTTAATGTTTTGCCCCATAGCTAATAATTAATATGAAAGTAGCAGCAAAAATATAATTATGTTTCACAAATATGTGACTGCTGTATTGCATTTTCTATTAAGAAAATGAACATAACATTTTGTATTTTAAGTTTTCCAGTGAAATAAATGGCCTTGATTCGTAATTAATAATATCTTGAGAGTAGAAGTATAAATACGTATAGTTATAAGAATATTAATTGCTCTTATGTGAGGGCATTTATAAATCTTGATGCTTAACCTGCAAGTATAAAAGGTATGAAAATGACCTCAAAACTTACAAACATCACTGATATAGCTTAATAAGTGCACAAGTTGAAGTCATAGCCAGGAATAACCTATCACAGTCACTGAACAAGAACTACAGGTGGAGGAACACGGGTGTTTCCAAGTCAGGATGCAGCCAAGAGAAACACAGGGAATAAATTCCCACAGTGCTCTCCTCTTGAGCCTGAGTTCTTGCTATGGCCTGAGAATGAGTAAATCCTGCTGACATGGACTGTGCAAGGTGGTTTTCTGGAGAAGGGCCTACAGATGCAGAAGATTCAATAGACACACTGGGTTTTGCAAAAAAGTATTGCCCTAGTCTGTCAGTCATATGTGCTCAAGAAACAAACAAGAGGGTGAGTGTGTGCACATTCATCTGTGTGCACATACAAAAAAAGGGTGACAGAGAAGTAGTGTTATCTTTTATCTCAAAGAAGAGTATTTGCATAGGGCAGCAGGTGATAGCTTAGGGAGAACCATAAGAAATCTTACGTACACATGCTAGAATATTGATTAAATAGTAGCAGCTTCAGAATTGTCAGTCCAATGTTTCTTTGACTCCATCATGGGGATTACTAGAGAGAACTGAGAATGCACAAGCAGGTGAGATCAGGTATGTGGGCTCAGGGAACATCATGGAAAGGGGAACAGAGGATTGTAACAGCGAGAGGTCAGAGAGGAAGGCTGCACCCTGAAGGCAGAGCAGTTGTGGATGCCTGCAGAAGACCTCACAAGATCAAGCCAATCATCACTCTGACATGAATGGGGGAGGGACTCTCAAGCTCTACCTCTAACTAAGGAGCAACTGACAGTTGATGACTGCTAGGGGAGGGAAAGACAGTTTTCTTTAAGGGTGTGGCTGCTGTTAGGTCTGCCATGCTCCAGTGGGATATATATACATATGTATGTATGTATATATATATATATATGTATGTATATATATACATATACATATATATATATGGACATGAAGTATGAAGGGATGGGGTAGATTCAGAAGAAGTGAGGGGGCACCGAATATGACCAAAATTCATTGTATGCATGTAGCAATCATCAAAGAATTAATAACAATATATTAAAATTCAAAATAACAACAACTAGAATTTTTTTTTAAAAAGAGTACAACATCATATTACCTGCAAAAGAATGTACCTAAAGCTAGAATGCTGTGCGTAAGAACCTGGTAAACCTGAAGTCACTCATGAATGCTTGGCACCTGCCTTGAAAGTAATAGAGACACAGTCCAAGTTCTGTCACCTTCTAGCAGAAACAATGTATTCTTACCTCTCAAACTGTTCCGTCCTTTCAATGATGATGAAAGAGTCCAGCAGCAAAGGACAGTGGGTGCTGAACAAATGCTTGTTGAATGGATAGCTAGGTGATATCTAAGGTCATTTAAAAGTCTCCTTTTCTGTGGTTCTAGATACAAAGTATCATGCTTATTCTATACTATATATGATTTAGTAGGTGAATTAAGTGGCAAGAGTCCAGGAGTCAGAATTGAAATGCAATCTCTCTGTGAATTTAGCATATTGTAATAATTATGAGCACTTCATAGGGCCAACCAGCTGCCCTTTTATTTATGTGATGCCCAAAACATCATGGGAAAGAGACCAAAGCTACTACACTTTGAGAAAGTATTTGACAACTATCAACCATCCTTTCACCTCTTCAGCAGAATACAAAATGGTAAGATAAAGGAACACATCCCAAGGTGAAGCCAAATTCATAAACTTGACAAATCATTGGCAGTTAGAGAGGAGTGTTACATGCATGGAAGGCCGTCTCAGCTCACTGGAGTATGAACTCTACACGGGCAGGGATGCCGCTGGTTTGTTGTTGTTGCTGTGTAGTTTTTAAAAATTTCCTCTCTATTGGCTATCTGCTGCAAAACACAGACTGGCACTTAATATTGGATCAAATAAATATATGTTTTTAATAAGTGTGGAGGCTTGAATGAATTGTCTTCCATAGACTCACATATTTGCATACTTGGCTAGTTGGTGGCACTACTTTGGGAAGGTCATGGAATCCCTAGGAGGTGCAGCCTTGCTAAAGGAAGCATGTCACTGGGGGCTGACTCTGGGAGTTCATAGCCCTGTCCCATTGACAGTTCCTTTCTCTGCTTCCTGTGCCTGCTTGAAGATGTGGGTGCTGGGCTTTCTGCTCTGGCCAGCCTGCCTCCCTGCCATGATGGACTCTTATTCCTCTGGAACAACATACTCATCCTTCTATAAGTTGCCTTGGTCATGGTGTTTTATCACAGCAAGAGAGGTAACATACAATAAATGAACTAAAATTTCTTCTTACACAAATAACCAGAGAGATGTGTATTGATGATAGTAGATAAAAATAATACAGAAATTAAAAGATTAGCTAAATGTTATTCTCTTTTATTTTTTTCTGTGCTCAGATGTTCCCTATTACTGCCCACTATCAGTTTTAAAGCTAATTGGTTAAATCTTCCTTCATGTGATTCCTTTTATAAAAGACTTATTTATCTATGTATGTATTTATTTATTTGTGTGCATGCATGTGCATGTGCATGTGGTGTGTGTGTGTGTGTGTGTGTGTGTGTATGCAGGTGTCTGTGGAACAGGGCTCTGGATGCTCTAGTGCTGCAGTTACAGGCTGTTTTGAATCATCCACTGTAGATACTGGAGACTGAACTTCAGTCCTCTGCAAGAGCAGCAAGTGCTCTTAACCTCTGAGTATCTCCCAGACCTTGTATAATTCTTAAGCATCTAATATTTGACATTGGTCTCATAAGAATAAAACAGAAAATTACAAGACGGGCATGGTGGCACCGGCCTTTAATCGCAGTCCTCAGGAGGCAGAGACAGTAGGATCCCTGAGATCGAGGCTAGCCCGAGCCACATAGTAAGTTCAAGGTTAGCTGGGACGACCTCCCTTTACTTCCATGGGCTGCACAGCCCCTGGGCAGCCCAGTGCCAGCACCTTTCCTGGTCCCCAGGAGCCCTCTGGACCAGGTCCCGCCCTCATATCCTTTTGCTTCCTGGGCTGCACTGCCTCCAGTGTTCTGGTACCAGCACCTTCCCTGGGTAAGTCCAGTGTGCCCAGCGTGCCTTGACTCCCCTAGCCTCTTTCACCCTCCCAGATCCCTCCCCCCAGTCTATACTCCTAGGCTGGGTACAGGCCTATTTCTCATCTTGGCACCCCAGACACCAGGGCTAACCTCTCGCCCAGAGCCGTCACAGCTTCCTGATTCTTTGCATCCAGACCAATCCATTTCCTCCCTACTGCCCCCAGGAAACCTCTAGGCCTGGTCTCTCCCTCACCTCCCTTTACTTCCCTGAGTGGAACAGCCACCAGCTTCCTGAGACCAGCATCTATCCTGGGCCCTTCTCCCAGGCCAGCCCAGCCCCCAAATTCTTGAGGACAACATCTTTCCTGGAGGGACCCATACCTTGGGAGAAAGCCTGATACCATCTGAGCCTCATCTCACTTGGGCCTCTGTGGGAACTCCTGAAGACAAAAGCAATTAGGCCACTCCAATATGAAATCAAAAGAGAGAACCTGAAGCCTAGACCAAACAGATCTTCAAGCCCAAAAAGTAAACCAAAAAGGGACATAAAGTTTACAAAAAGAAGCAGATCAAAACTCAACTAAAGAAGGCTTGAGTCTCACACAAGAATCAGAAACTATGAAGGAAATTCACATGTCAAAGGCACAAAGAAAAAATAATACGTGAAAAACCGAAATAATACATCCCCACCAAGTACCAATAGTCTCCCTAGAGATAACACAGGACATGGAACTCAAAAGAACAATTATAAACATGATAAAAGAATTCAGTGAATTTAAAGAACACACAAAGAAAGAAATAAAAGACTGGAGGAAGATAGGGATAAACTTCTGAATGAATTCAGAAAAGAGCTAAAAATATTGAAGAATATTCAGGCTGAAATGAAGAAGGAAGTGAAACACTCAGTAAGCCAATTAGAAAAGACAGGAGAAAGCCTCACCAATAGGATGAATGAAATGGAAAACAGAATATCAAGACTGGAAGATAAAGTGGGCAAATTAGACCACTCAAGCAAAGATTATGAAAAATTTTAAAAACCACAAGAATGGAATATGCAAGAAGTGTGTGACACCATAAAAAACCAAACTTATGCATCATAGGCATACAAGAAGGAGAAGAATCTCAAGATAATGGTATGCAACAGATCTTCAACAGGACTGTAGAAGAAAATTTAAAAAAGACATGCCCATACAAATACAAGAAGCATACAGAAGACCAAATAGTCAGGAACAGAAAAGAAACTCTCCACAGCACATCATAGTAAAAACACTAAACGTTCAGAACAAAGGGACAATACTGAAAGCTGCAAAAGAAAAACAACAAATCACATATAAAGGAAAACCCATCAGGATTACAGCTGACTTTTCAGTGCAAACTGAAAGCCAGAAGAGCCTGGACCAAAGTATTCCCAGCACTGAATGACCACAGATGTCAACCCAGATTACTTTACCCAGCCAAAATATCTATCATAGTTGAAGGGGAAAGAAAAATCTTCCATGATGTAAATGGGCTGAATGGGTCAAAGGAGAAATTAAG